>NW_027531308.1:190137-280852 GCF_008692635.1 Crocuta crocuta
ACATTGCATATTTAGTATATATAGTTATGTATACATATAGTTATATATAAATATATATGTATTTTATATACCTTTAATATATTTTTATATACTTATAAATTTTATATATTAATACATATATATTATGGTTTTATGTTTGTTATGTTTAATATATTTTTATATGTATATTATATTTTTAATATATATTTTATATGCTATGCATTATTTATATACATATACTTTTTTAATTTACTAAGATATCCAAAAAGCCTACGGTAATGCCTGGCACTCAATAGACACTTGATACTTGCTGCATGAATGAAAAATTAAAAAGGGGAGGCGGAGGGAAAAGGACATGGAAAGAATGAGAATCACTGCTGGCTTTCTTGGTGTCATGACTGGGTAGATGATAGTGGAAGAAGATACAATTTTCAGTGATGATCACAAGTACCATTTTGTATCTATTCAGTCAGAGGATATAGGAGACATTCCAGAAGATATATTACATATATTTTGTATACTAATGTAGTATAAAATGGTTATAGATTGGAAGGGAAATGATTACTCACCAAACAGTGCTGAGAAAATTAGCAAGCAAATTTGAAAACTTTAGATCCTCTCCTATTATATCCACCAAAAATAATTTTAAGGTGGATCAAGTATTTTAGAAATACATGTTCATGAATATTCATTTGGTATTGGAATGGAAAAGAACTAAGAATAAAACTTAGTCACAACAAAGAACAAAATAAAAAGTCACAATTTACAAGTTCCATGGAGTTGGGAGTCACAAAAATCACTATTTTAATGTTGCAGAATATGATAGGTAAAATCAAAAAGAAAACAAAACATTGGGAAGATACTTTGAACACAAATATGATAATAAAGGAGTTAGTGTCGTCAACATATACATGAGCCTGGTAAACCAATATGACAAAACAATATTCTATCTATAAGGATGGGGAGGAAAAACACCTCAGCAAAAGTTCTGCTTCAGGAAAAAAAAAAAAAAACTGTGTCAATATTTTTGCCCAGTCTAACACTTTTTCCTTTCCACTGGTGGGTGTTCACCATTTCTTCCATTTGGGAAATGCTCCTCAACTTCATGTAGTAGTTTGGTGGCTCTCAGCCACATTACCTTGGCTCCTGCCCACTTAAGAGGACATGTGACCCAGACCTGGCCCATGAGAGACCTGTCATGGAGCAAAAATCATGCCAGTTAGGATCCTTTTGTTGGGTTTTACACGGCCATGAAGAAAGAAAACTTTTCCCCTTTCCATCAGGTTGCTCTGCTGGAATGATTTGAACTTGGAGCTATTTGTAGCCTCTCCTCTCTCCCAACACCACACATAAAGAAATCCATGTGCCAAACAAGAAAATGAGACCAATGTATAAAGAAAAACAGAGTTACAAGAGAGAGGGAGGAGAGAAAGAAATGGAAAGAAGAGCAAGAGAAAGGAGTGAAAGAGAAAGCAAAATCTAAAAGTGTGAAATTGAGTAAATCCTTGGAGTTCACGCAGCTAGTATCACTACTGAACATCCCAATAACCCAAGTCAATATATTCCTGTCTTATAAAATACTTTAACTGTGGTTTTTAAAAATGCACAAACCATAAAATTTACCATCTTAAATAGTTTAAAGTATATAGTACAGTAAAGTTAAGTGTATTTACATTGTAGACTATTGTATACTATCTCTAGATCCTTTTCCTCTTACAAAAAATATGCATTTATTTTTTAAGTTATTTTAGGCTAGTTTTGATTGGATTCCTGACACATGTAATTCAAAGAGGTCAGGTTAAAACAACAATTGAAAAATTACAAGCAAAATTTGAAGAAATTTAAAATAGATTTTATCTTTTTTATTTTTAATTAATTGAGAGAGAGAGAGGGAGAGAGCAAGCAAAAGTGGGGGAGGGGCATAAAGAGGGAGAGAAATAATCCCAAGCAGGGTCTGTGTTGTCAGCAGAGAGCCCTAAACAGGAATCAATCTAATGAACCATGAGATCAGGGTGAGCAAAAATCAAGAGTCAAAGAATTAACCAACTGAGCCACCAAGATGTACCTCTTTGGACTTCTAAATTGGCAAATATTTTTAATAAATGGTCATACTTAGTCCTTTCGGAGAGGTACTAATGTGGATATACTTCTTACCAAACAAAAATTGTTGGGAGAAATTACAATGTGAATCAAGAATTTAAATCATTATTATCCCCTATCAATTCCAAATATATCAATATCTAAAGGACGTAATCTGAAATACAGTTAACACATATGTAATATTTTCAAGATAGAGTAAAAAATTAAAGATAACCTAACTGATCAATGACAGACATATCACAAAGATAATCATGAGAGTGATGTAATGCAATACTATACATGAACTTAAAATTATTTGTACTAAATATTTGATAATGCAAAAAATTTCTCTGAATGTAATATTCATCAAAAAGGCAGGATAAAAATGTAGAGACCACTAAATCTCCCCTTTATAAATATATATTTTTATTTAGGCAGAGAAAAACACTAGAAATAAGTATACCAAAATGTTACCACTAATTATCTCCATATGGTGACTTTATGGGTGATTTCTATTTCATCATCTCTAATTTCAAGTAAATTTTTCTTTCTTATTAGAAAAAAAATTTGCATTAGAAAAAAAATAGTATTTTATTAGATAAATACTAAAACATGGAGGATTCTACATCAGAAACAATGGAAAATACACTCTTCTTCGAACGAGAAATGTATTTATCAATACCCTTTTGATTATAGATGAGAAAACCACACCTTAAACAATCTTAAGCAAGAAGGTTAAAGTATTAGCCCATTGATTGGCTCCGCTGGTCATCAAATTAATTGGATGGCAAGAATGAAGCTGAATGCTGAAGACTGCTGGAAACAAGAAATTGGCTACTGCCAAGCTTCTATCTTTAAATCTTATGTCTTCTCCCACATATGTTTCTTTCGGAATCCCAGACTTGATTTTTGACAGCAGGAAATGATTGCCAGCCGTTTCTCCATGTCACAGCTCCAAAACGGATGAGCTTGTTTTCTCTCTGTTCTGGAGTCTAACATCCTGAGGAAAAGCTCAGATTTGGCCCATCTTGGTCAGAGGCTCACACCTGAATCTTTCAACTATGGCTAAGGGATGTGACATTATGACTTGGTTCAGAAACCCCTCCTTTGACCAAACAGAAGTGGTCAGAGTGATAGGATTTACATGTCACCTTCTAATCATACCACATGGTTACTACAAAAGAAAGCTACATTTACCAGGAGAAGGAGGTTGCTGGTTTGAGCAAACACAGACAAGATGTCCACTAGAAGGAGTTATTTCTTCAGAGTAAAAAGAATGGCCTTTAAAATTAAATGATACAGAAAATTTTCAGGTACTATGCAGTTGGGGAATCTGTCTTATCACCATATAGACCTGACAGAAAAGCAGGAAGACAAAGATTAGGTGGGGAAGGCATTTTTCATAAAACAACACACATACACAGTGAGGAGTCTGGGAATCCCTGCTAGCCTTGCTGAACATTATTTAATCAGTAAAAGAGAACTTGAGTGGAATTTCCACTTTCGAAAGACTACTTCCAAACAAATCTTAGGAGACTGAACATTAAGTGCAAGATAGTAAACTGTTTTCCAAGTGTCCAACAGGGGCTCAAAAAAAAAAATGAATGAATGATAAAAGAGCAATCGAAATCAAAACAAAAGGCAAATAAATTATCAAGTGAAATTAACTATGAGGTAAATAAGGACCGTTTATAAGATAACACGAATATTGATAAACTGGTTAAAGAGTATGTGGAAGGATATATAAGGCTCAGACTTATTTGTACTACATCTCTGAGAATGAGACTTCGTTCATCTTTGTTAAAATGGATACGAACTGAAATTTCTAAATTTCAGGGATGCAAATCCCTCTCACCTACAGAATATAATACGGGCATATATAAAACACCTCCCAAACTAAAATTGAGCTTGCAATGACTCAAATCATGTCAATGCAATGGGAATAGTATTTTTTCAGCAGGGGGAAAAAAAGGGAGAACCTGGCTAGTTACAAACAAAATTAAGAATGAATCTTAAAGAACATAGGAGTTAGATAGTCTGAAACAGAGTATAAACAAAAGTCAAAAGTTAAATCTTGTGAGACCATCTAGCACTGTCCAGAGAGAAAGGCGGCCTGGCCTAAGGATCCTATTTTTCCACTTGTGATGGCAGGCATATCCTCGCAGGCATCAAAACCTCAGATGCTTACTTGAATATCCAGCTAACTCCTCTTAACTCTGATTTCTTCCTCAATAATGTGCTTATCATCACTTGACTTCTCATAAATTTCCATATAGTGAACTACTACGTTAGGCTTACATGAAAGTGCAGACCACGTACTGATTTTTTACAGCAAATTAATAAATTGACATCTTGATATAGATATATTTCTATCTGGTATCAATTTGTTTAGTGTCAATCAGCATCCCCTTATATAGTAACCCACTCAGACAATGAAGAGACCCAATTTTGAATCCAGACCACAGTAAATTCATCAAGGTAATGTCTCTTGAGAGACAAACAATTGCCCTTCTCTGGGAGTTACTTTTTATCACACCATATGCCTCCTTCAACCATAGACAACAACACAATTTCTCAGTTAAGATTTCTAAAGAACCTTGTTATTTTAAGCTGGGACAACTAAATGGTAGTAAGGTACTTGGAAACCCATACTGAAACCATAGAAATGTAACGTTACTTTGAGTCCATAAGGAAAATTTTGTAATACTTTTGTCATTTAAGAAATCCTTCTATATATAATAAATTGACTGCATACTTTCCTCATTGCCACTTTCATTTCTTTGTTCCTGAATGTATAGATGAGTGAATTAAAAAAAGGAGTGAGAACCGCATCAAAAACAGCAAGATACTTGTCTAGGTGTGAGTTGGGGTGAGGCCAGATATAAACAAAGATGCAAGGACCGAAGAACAAAACCACCACCATGACATGAGTTGACAAAGTGGACAGGGCCTTAGATGAGCCTCCTGAAGAGTGTTTCCAAACAGTGATCAGGATAGAAATGTATGAGACAATCAATATGAAGAATGATCCCAGAGATATGAACCCACTGTTGGCTATGACCATGAACTCTAGACTGGAAGTATCTGTGCAGGCAAGTTTGATGAGCCGAGGAAAGTCACAATAAAAGCTGTCTAACACATTAGGGCCACAGAATGGCAATTTTATAACAAAAACCAGTTGAATCACAGAGTGGGTCAACCCAATTACCCATGCAGCAAATGAAAGCAAAATACACATTTTTTGGTTCATAATAGTCAAATAGTGCAGAGGCTTACATATGGCAACATATCGGTCAAAGGCCATGGCAATGAGCAGCACCATCTCCACACCACCAATGAAGTGTATAAAGAAGATCTGGGCGATGCAACCATCAAAGGAGATGACTTTACGCTTTCTGAAAAGGTCATAAATCATCCTGGGAGAAATGACAGAAGAAACTCCCAGGTCAATGAAGGAGAGGCTGACCAACAGAAAGTACATGGGAGAGTGTAAGTGAGGGTCAGAAGCCACAGTGAGCATAATGAGGGAGTTTCCCATCATGCTTCCCACATAAAACATGGAGGAGAACACAAAGAGGAGAAGCTGGATCTCCCAGGAATCGGTGAGTCCCACGAACACAAACTCTGACACCACAGAGTGATTCACTCCATCCATTGATTTATCAGCTAGAATGTTTCCAGATAAAAGAAAATAAAAACTAAAATGAGAATGTTAATAAAGTTCTACATTAAAATGATTAATTAATCAAGGATATTCACATTATAAAAAACTATATATCCCTTCAATTCCTGCTCAGGGTCATTATTAAATACACATTTTGCCTGGAGTCACCTAAAGCAGTTGAGTCACTTCCACATGCAATATCCCTAACACCATGGCTTCCAGGACTACTGATCTATAAACAAGAAAATGAAGCAAATATGAAAACTTAGATGTGTATAGCAAGGATCAGGAGGGGTAGGGAGGGTGGTGCAAGGCAACACAAACAGAAAAAGAAAGAAGAGGTAAAGTCTGCATTTGCCTGTATTAGCTGGTATTATTTTTTTAAGTTTATTTATTTATTTTGAGACAGAGAAAGAGAAAGCAAGAGAGGGGGAGGGCCAGAGAAGGAGGGGAGATCGAGAGAATCCCAAGCAGACTCCATTGTGCCCAAACAGAGCCCAAAAAGTGCTTGAACATACCAACCATGAGATCATAACCTAAGTCAAAGTCAGATGCTTAACCGAATGAGCCACCCAGGGGCCTCTCACTGGTACTATTTTAATTGTTCATAGAACAATTCTTCAGCCATTCAAGTTGTCTTATTTCTTACCTTCAACCTATCTCAGGGATATATTATGTCTCTTGTAGTCAGTCTTATGCCACTACCTATAATCACATTTGCAATTCACACTAAGCCCACAGAGTAGTGGTGAGCCTAAGAAAACCAAGCGTTGGGTATAGAGGTGACTTGGGTGTATGAGATGATCAAGGCAA
The DNA here is from genome assembly GCF_008692635.1 of Crocuta crocuta. Lineage (NCBI taxonomy): Eukaryota > Metazoa > Chordata > Mammalia > Carnivora > Hyaenidae > Crocuta > Crocuta crocuta. The sequence continues at coordinate 196,673 of NW_027531308.1, forward strand.
GGGCAGAATAGAAATTGATGGCACAGAGTATCTGCATGACACCCAGAAAGTATAAGTACCTAGTAGGATGGTTAGCAGCCAGGACATAGCCAAGATGTGTAAGGGGGAGAGGTGTGTTATGGGTAGTCAGGGAAGTTAAGGAAGCCAATCTGATCGATCTGTCCAGATTCTACATACTCTCTCAGGTTTTTGAACCTTGGTTATAGCTATCAGAGCCCTAAGCTTTTGGAATTTGGAAGAAGATATGCCCACTAATGTAGGGCATCACAGTTACCACATAACAATTGAGTCTCTCCTGTCCTTTCATCAAACTTAGCCCCTTTTGTTCTTCTTACCTCATCTCTTCCACCTCAAATCTCCCAATTGTCTGGGTCCAATGCCAAGTCGGACTGTTCCCTGACCCTAATTCTTTGTGACTATATGAATCTCTCTAGTTCTTACCCATTTTTTTTTTCAGAGAATAAAATGTTACCATGTAGAAGATATTATTCTCTTGCCTGTGTGTCAAACTCTGTGTCTCAAGCCCTATGGCTCTCATAATAGTTAGATTTGCTGCTAAAAGGTAAAGTGATCTGAATAAAGAGGCAGATTGCAGGATAAATAGTACATCAATGCACAAAAACCTTCTCACCCAGAACTGAAAGGAAAGAGTAAGAAAAACCTAAAAACACAGAAAAAAAATGGATCCCAAAGCTCTGTCCTTTTTAAAAAATTTTTTAATGTTTATTTATTTTTGAAGGAGAGAGAGACAGGGCAGGAGTGGGGGAAGGGCAGAGAGAGAGGGAGACACAGAAACTGAAGCAGATTCCATGCTCTGATGTGTCAGCAGAGCCAGAAGCGGGGCTTGAACTTAGGAGCTGTAAGATCATGGCCTGAGCCAAAGTCAGACTCCCAAATAACTGAGCCACCCATGCACCCCTTGTCCATTAGTATCTGTATTTATATATGTACACATGCACAAACCTCAGTTGTGCATGATGAGTGAGATCAGTCATAAAAATATTATCCTGCAGGGGCATCTGGGTGGCTCAGTCAGTTACGCTCTGCAGCTCAGGTCATGATCTCACAGTTCAGGAGTTCAAGCACCTGTCCGGTTCTGTGCTGGATTCTGTGTCTTCCTCTCTTTCTGCCCCTCCCCCACTCACACTCTGTCTCTCTTTTTCTCAAAGATAAACATTAAAAATTAGTAACGACACAAACCTCATTAATGATTACCTAGTCCAGCTCATTATTTACAAATGAGAAAACAGTAATCCAGTGAGGAACAAACTACTTACAGAGAATCCAGGTTTTCTAGTCTGTGGCTTCAGACTCCATATGCCAGAAAAATCATAAAGTGAGAAGAGATATGCCAAACCTAGATCTACTCAGTCCAAAACAGTAGCCACTAGTTCCATATGGTTATTAAATGAAATTAAAAATCTATTTCCTTGGTTGCAGTAGCCACATTTCAAGTGCTCAATAGCCTCCTCTAGCTAGTGGTTATATCGAGGGTAGTACGATATAGAACATTTCCAAACCCTACTCATCCCTTAAAGGTAAATCAAAATCCCATTTCCTCTATGAAAATTTTCGTAGTACTATATTTTACATAATTGTCTTTTCTCTCTCATTCCTAGAAGTCAGGAAACTTAAATTTAATTGAAAAACAATAATTCACCAGATTAAAAAAAGATCACAACACACATCACCACAGGAGACATTCCAGATGTCTACTGCTGGCCAACAAGGACACGTAAGAGTCTGTGAAATCAGAGACAGCTTTACAAAGGAGAAAGGTATTTGAAAAAACAGTAGGAGATTAAAAACCTAAGAAGGGAAAGGAAAATGTTTTGAGAAGAGATAATAACTGATCCCTTATTTGGAGCAAATCCTTTGCTAATAATCATAATTCCTCAATGGTTTCAATTTTTTTAATGTTTTATTTATTTTTGAGAGAGAAAGAGCATAAATGAGGGAGATGCAGAGAGAAGGGGACAGGAGATCCAAAGTGGGCTCAGAGCTGGCAAAACAGAGCCCAATGCAGGGCTTGAACTCATGAATACTGAGATCATGACTTGAGCCAAAGTCAGTTCTCAACTGACCAAACTACCCAGGGTGCCGCCTCAATGGTTCAATTTTATAGACTTTCTCTCCTTGAATATATTGTATGTTTGAAGAGGAAAATGACCATTTCTTCTGGTTCATGTGTTTCCTAAAATACAAAACAGTTACCAAGGGTTTCTTGATTATTTAGTTAATAACACTTCTCTGAAGTAAAACCATTTTCTCAAGTCCATAATTTGTCAGTTTCTGTTTTCCTCATCTGCCATATTTTTCCATTAAGTCCAGCATGCATAAAAGAAGTCTCCAAATTCAGAACTAAGCATTAATATACTTCCTAATCACTACAAAGAGAATGCCTGGTATTCTTGCTATAAATTTGTCCTGGGAGTAGGGAAGCCTCATCTCAAGTCTTATAATGGCTAATGGTTTAACTTTATGATGTTTTAGAAGACAAGAAGAAGCAAGTAAAAAGAAAAGAAAGGCAGAGCCCGTGGGGTGGGGAAGAGGGGAACAGTTCCAGTAGCAGTCAACATTATCAGGGAATTTACACAGTTTCTATATTCTAGCCTTTATAATATAATTAGTAGTCATCTTCCCTGCCTTTGTTGAAGTCAGAAAATACAGATTTTTTTTCACAACATTTTAAAAGTTTCTAACATATTTAATGATGGAACCTGAGAGCTGGAAAAGCATACATTATTTCCATGGCACATATTTACTAAGTACTTTCACACATTTGATGCTTGTAATCCTTTGTAGGGGTGGATATATCTGATAGAATTATTTTCATTTATAGATGAAATATCTCAAATTTCAAGAAGTTAGTAACTTACCTAAAAGCATAGTTACTTAGTTTGAAACAAAAAACCAGGTCTTCTGATTCCAAATCCAGTGCTGTTTTGACTACACCAAGCAAAGATGCATGTTTGTACATGATCTAAAACAATGATTCCTGCTGTAAGTTTTAGCCACAAATGAAAACAAAAAAAAGGACACCTTAAACTGGCACACTGTTATAGGTCAGTTATAGGTATTTCAATAAATCTGGAAAGAAAAGATTTCATTTTACTCAGAAGAATATTTTATCCCACCCACATAAACATTTAATACATATATAAATTAACTTACCAAGGTTTTATAGCTACTAGTGGCAGAGCCAAGACTTAAACATACATATTAGTGTACAGGTTAAAGGGAAGGGAGAAAGATGGTGGCTGATTAGAATGGGGGGGGGGACAAAATCCACCAAGGTTTTGGTGCGAATAAAAAGATTCACCAAAGTCAGAGGGCCATTTAATCATAAAAAGTCATAGTGATTGACAGACAAGAAGTATCTCAGCTAGAGACAAAAATTTAGAAGTCATCCAAAATGTGAAGTCATGAGAAAGAAATATTTGCTTTAAAGATAACATATAAACACATAAAAGAAAGCTAATGGAGGAAACATGCATAGCAATAAAAAAGAACAAATACATGGTATTTGTCATCATCATTATTATATTATTATTACTACTATTCTTACATACTATCTGCCTTTTAAAAGCCCTGTTTCTACACACAAAAATGAGAGAGAAAGGAATGTCAAAGAATTAAGGAACAGCTCACTTTCATATGCTAAAGAGTGATCAAAATGAGAAGACTAAGTAAAAGATATAGATTTAGGGCTGAGATCTCACTGCTGCCATTAGAGCAGATAAAATCAAAACAGAGAAAATCAAGATTTTAGGAGGGTAACTGATGGTGCCAAAGTGGAGAATGTAAAATCAGAAAATGAAAAATAATTTCAATAATCTAGGGGAAGAGGCTTGGGAAGGGGGGTGGGAAAATAAGGCAATATGCTATGTGCAGAAAATTTGCAGTGACAGAAATCTACAGTTATGAGATAAAGAGTTCCGAAGCAATTTTAAGAATCTTGTTGAAGCTGGGTATCTCAAACTTAGACAAAAACTAGAGGAAAACTTTTTGTGACTCCATTCAGAAACATTCGGGATCTGAATACCCAGAATTTTAGAGCAGACTGTTTGACACATTAAGAGAATGGGGTATCAAAAGAGTCAGAGATCCTTTGTTCAGTATTTTTGTTTCTTAAATTCTACATATGAGTGAAATAATGTGGTAATTGTCTTGCTCTGACTTATTTTCCTTATTAGCACTATACTCTCTAGATGCATCCATGTTGTTGCAAATGGCAAGGTTTCATTCTTTTTATGGCTGAATAATATCCATTGTGTATATAGTTACCACATCTTTATCCATTCAGCTATTGATGGACACTTAGACTGCTTCCATAATGTGACTATTGTGAATAACGGTGCAATAAACACAGGGGAGAATATATCCTCTTGACTTAACAATAGAGAACTGGCGGTTACCAGCGAGGAGGTGGGTGAGAAGATGGGTGAAAGAGGTGAAGGGTATTAAGAGTACACTTATAATGATGAGCATAGGGCAATGTACAGAATTGTTGAATCACATCATTGCACACCTGAACTAATATTACACTGTAACTATCTGGAATTCAAATCAAAAACAAATTAAAAAATTCAATACATCTCCTTGAAAAAGAAAAAAAAAGGAGAGAAAAAGAGATGGGGGAGAAAAATAGGGAGAGAGAAAGAGAAAGAGAGAGAAAAGGGAGGAAGGGAGGAAGGGAGGAAGAGAGAAAGAGAGAAAGAAAAAGAGAGAAAGAGAGAGAGAGAAAGAGAGACAGAAAGAGAAAGGAAGGAAGGAAGGAAGGAAGGAAGGAAGAAATCAATCAATCAGTCAATCAATCAATCAATCAATTCTTGGAGGCCTGAGGTCACGGTGAAATTATTTGACCAAATCACATACTGGGCAATGCATATGCTGACATATGGAGAAAACAGAATACAGATCAGAGACCTTAAAAGCAGGTACTGTAATTGTAAGCTTATGGTAGCTCTAGAGTTTACTCTTTCTCCTGTATCTTGATCCTCAAATCTGGATTCCCATTAAAAATCAACATCACTACATTATGACTGTAGTTAACACTGCTCTATGATCTACATGAAAATTGTTAAGGGAGTTAATCCTAAGAGTTCTCATCCAAAGGAGAAATTTTTTCTCTTTTTATTTAATCTATGAAATGATGGATAGTAACTAAACCTATTGTGTTGGTCATTTCACAGTATATGTAAACTAATTCATCATATTCTACATCTTAAACTAAATAGTGATATATGTCAATTGTTTCTCAATAAAACTGGAAAAATCGATTTCACTTTCTATCATGTACCTTTCTCTATACAGTTGCCCCAACTCTTCCCTCCGGTACAACTATTGCTTCTGCTCATTTTATTATATCCTTCCTCTCTGGAAGCATAGGAACCTGTGAAGGAGAGTCTCCTTGTAGAGTATGGTTCACCAACCCCTCCACCCCTCTTCATCACCACCACCTACCTAATCTGTCAAAAGATCTCAGATCAGGGTGCGGGAATCAGAGGAGTTCCACAGATTGAATTGCCCCCTGTGCCTAAGCATTGCCCATATCCTTCCACTCACCTTCCCTAGGACAAGAAGAAAAATACAACTCTGCTATTTTGAGAAAGGTACCTAATTAAGCTATAGTACAAGGTGGTGACCACATGATGCATTAGAGTTCTGGGATTCTCAGCCTGAGGTCATCAGTCCAAGGGAACTGTCCCACAGGATTATAAGGGAGAGAGTAAAGAGGTGCAGGGTTTTCTTACAAAAAAATAAACATCTACCTTTTCATTTCTTATAAACCTTTTAACTTTATTTTATGATATAACCCAGAGAAATCTCTAGTGAAAGGAAAAAATGTATATTTTTAAACGGAAAAAAAACTCCAAAATTTCATGAAAAAAAAGCTGTAGAACTTAGAAATCTTGACACATTTTGTCAGCTAAGTCTCTTTGTGTGTTCAAAAGTCCAAACAACCATTAAGAACAGCAAGAATGAGTAAATATGAAAGACTTAGAATGGAGAAGGATGTGAACACTTGGGGTAGAAAGAGATTAAGACAAAAACACATAGAGACGGAGATGGAGTGGTGTGTGCATAAACACTGTACTTCCTGAAGAAACAATAGGAAACCAACCAAAAGAATTGTCAGAGTGCAGCAAATTTGAAAAATATATGATGATTCACCCAAAAACTGTAATACACAATTAAGTACATTAAGATTATTGCACTCAAAATAAGGCCATGAATGCAATTTTCTTGAATTTAAAATATATTAAATTAAAAAAACATTAAAATAAAATACGTTTTAAATAATAGAATATAAATTAATCATCACAGATACCTTCTTCTACTCAAATATAGTAAATCAAATATAGTAGAACCAGTAGAAAACATAGAATGAATTGACAATTCATAAGGGAAGAAAAATTAAAAGGCCAATAAACATAAAAAGTAGAAAACTTGAAGGCAAAAAGTTTAGTGTTTATCCTTTCAACACCACCTGATGGCAAAGGCCAACCAAAGATTATTTAGAAAACTATATTTAATTCATCTTACTATTAAATACTGATTCAAGGATATAGACATATAGTGAAGTTCCTTTTTTCCATCACAGATTTTTGTCCAGTAGAGATGCATATAATTTACGTCCAGTAGAAGAGACAACCCCAAATATTTATGGTCTGTTGAACATTAACCAGTGTTACATCTATAATGCAGCAATCACGCTAGAATTTCTTTTCAAAAGTACCACCAGATACCCTAAATTTTGTTCCAGCTTTAGTGAGATATTGGCATATGATACTAAGTTTAACAATGATACAGCATGATTTAATACACATATGCATGATAAAATAATTACCACAATAAGGTTCATTAACATCTCCATCACCTCCCTAACATTATTTTGTGAGTGGTGATAACATTTAAGATTTACACTCAGGGTGCCTGAGTGGTTCAGTCAGTTAAGCCACTGACTCTTGATTCGGCTCAGGTCCCGATTTCATAGTCGTGATATCAAGCCATGTTGGGCTCTGCGCAGACAGTGCAGAGCTTGCTTGGTATTCTTTCTCTACCATTCCCTCTACTCCTCCCCCATGTGCATGCACACATGTGCACTCTCTCTAATAAATAAACATTACAAAAAAAGATTTATACTCAACAACTTTCTGTATATAATACAGTGTTGTTGTCTATTCTTACTGTGCTGTACATTAAATCCTCAGAACTTATCCTTCTATAGCTGGAAGTTTGTACCCTTTGGACAACATCATTTCATTGGTGCCCTACCTCTTGGTCCTTAGAAATCACCATTCTACTCTCTGTTTCTTGGAGTTTGGCTTTTCAAAATTCCACATATAAGAAAGAATGTACGGTATTTGTCTTTCTCTGCCTGACTTATTCCACTTAGCATAATGCCCTTAAGGTCCACCTATACTGTTGCAAAAAGCAGTATTTCCCTTTTTTGTGGCTGGATAATATTCTACTGTGTGTGCGTGTGTGTGTGTGTGTGTGTGTGTGCGCGCGCACGCACGTGCACACACATGCATCATATAAAGCTTCTTTATTCATACATCTATCAAAGAACACTAAGGTGTTTTCATGTCTCAGCTATTTTAAAAAATGTTGCAATGAACGTAGGCATGCAGTTATCTCTTTGACAGTGATTTCGTTTCCTTCATGTATACGGCTATAAGTGAGATTGTTGGATGACATGGTGGTTCTATTTTTAATTCTTTGAGGAACCTACAGACTGTTCTCCATAGTGGTTGCACAAATTTACATTTCCACCAACAGTGCACAAAAGTTCCATTTTCTCCACATCCTTGCCAAATGCTTGTTATCTCTTATTTTTTTATAAGAGCCATTCTAATAGGTATGAGGTGCTACCTGATTTGCATTTCCCTGATTATTGCTATTGAGCAACTTTTCATGTGTCTATTAGCCATTTGTATGTCTTTGGGGAAATGTCTATTCATTCCTTTGCCCATTTTTTGATTGGATTATTTGTTTAGCTTAGAGTTCTGTATATATTTTGGGTATTAACCCATTGTAATTTGTTTGCAAATATTTTCTCCCATTCTGTAAGTTTTTCTTCTGCTATGCAGGAGCTTTTTAATGTAGTCCTATTTCTTTATTTTTGCTTTGGTTACATTTACTGTCATATCCAAAAAAATGGTTGCCAAGACCAGTGTTGAGATGTTTCCCTATGCTTTCTTCTAGTAATAGTTTTACAGTTTTGGGTCTTATACTTAAGTTTTTAATCCATTTTGGGTTAATTTTTCTAATTGTGTAAGAGAGGGATCCAATTTCATTCTTTTGCATGTGACTATCCAGTTTTCCCAATACCATCTGTTGAAGAGACTATCAATCCCCATTAAGTATTCTTGTCAAATATTAGTTGACTGTACATGCAAGGGTTTATTATGAGCTTTTGATTCTATTTCATGGGTGTATGTGTCTGTTTTTATGCCAGCACCATACTACTTTGATTAGTATAGCTTTGTAATAAAGTTTGAAATGAGGAAGTGTGATCTCCAACTTTGTTCTTCTTTCTCAGGATTGCTTTGGTTATTTATTTAGGCTCTTTTGTCATATGAATTTTAGGGTTGTTTTTTCTATTCTGGTAAAAAAAAGTGCCATTGTAATTTTGATAAGAATTGCATGAAAATATAGAAGAATAGAGTTAATCACTATAGAATTATAGAATATTTTGAAGTGTTTAAAGCTCTTCATAGCTTTGGGTAGTATATACACTAAAATACTCATTCTTCCAATCCATGAATACAAGTTATCTTTCCATTTTTGTGTGTGTCTTCCTCAATATCTTTAACCAATCTCTGAATTTTCAGTGTATAGATCTTTTACTTCCTTGTTTAAGCTTATGGTTAAGTATCTCATTTTTTTTATGCTATTGTAAATTAGATTATTTTCTTTTTCAGATAGTTCGTTGTCAGTGTAAGAAATACAAGTGATTTCTGTACATTGGTTTTGTATCCTGCAACTTCACTAAATAAATTCATTTACTGGTTTTAAGTTTTTGGTAGAGTCTTTGGGATTGTCTGCATTTAAAAAAATCATATCTTCTGCAAACATAAACAATTTACTTTTCCTTTCTGATTTGGATGTCTTTTATTTCTTTTTCTTGTCTATTTGCTGTGGCTAGGACTTCTAGTACTATGTTGAGTAAAAGCAGCACAAGTGGGTACCCATGTCTTGTTCTTGATCTTATAGGAAAAGGTGTCAAACTTTCACCACTAGTATGATGTTTGCTCTGGTTTTATCATTAATGGCCTTGATTATTCTTGAGTACATTCCTTCTATACCCAATTTGGTGAGATTTTTTAATCATGAAAGGATGTTGAAGTTTGTTAAATTATTTTTCTTTATCTATTGAGATGATTGTATGATTTTTATCTTTCATTGTATTAGTGTGGTATATCACATTTATTGATTTCTATATGGGCATCAGAGTATCACAGAGTATACTTCATAGTTACATATGTATCAATATCTTAATAAAGCTATAAAACATATGACCTATTTTTTAAGTTTTACAATACTGTCTTTACTGATGGTTGAAAAGAAGCTAGACTTATCAATGTAGTCATTTAATCAGGAAACCAGATTAGCCACTGAGAATTCCAGTTGTTTATTTAAGTTATAATACAATATGTTATTAGAATTTGTTCACTAAAGCTATAAAAATACTTAATATTTCTGTGATAAGTAACTCAATCACTCTTAAGGTTTATAGATTTTTCTTGCTAGTCAGAAAACTTCAGCCCCTAAGTCTGCCATTCTCCTTGTAGCTCTAAAATCTGTAAGTAAAGTGAGGTCAAACACCAAAGTCCTTTTGTTTCAGAATATGGTGTAACTTAGAAAGTAACTTCCAACACAGGGTAATAAAACAAACTAGCTTAGCACTGAATCACAGGTACATCAAACACTTAGAGCTAGAACCCTTTCTTCAGGACTTCAGTGAGAGCTCCTCGTCTCTGCAGCTAGTCTCTAATTTGGGATAGAAACAATTTTTTTCTTTTTTTTTTCCTGTAAATTTTCTGGAAGTATGAATGAGATAAAGAAAAGGAAATTCATGAAATTACTAGGTAAGGATCCCCCAGGATCCTATGAAGCTGGGAAAAGCTGTACTTTTCCACTCATGAACTTTTAGATGACTCTCTATATCTAAAAGCAGTTTTAGGAACTGACGAAAGAAAATAGGAGCAATAATTTCTAAGGAACAAAACAAAATCACAAGCAATGACCACCCTGAACCATAACTGACAAGACAGAAAATAAAAATCACAGGAGTGTTGAAAATGAACAAGCTGTACCACCCCCACTTAAGAAGTATTTGCTGAGTCACAGCTCATTAAAACTCCAACTTGTTCAGGGAGTCACTTCTATAGTCATTTTAAATAAAAACTTCTTTCACCTCTAATTAGAGGCTAATTAGTCTCAATTTGTATCTTGTTGTTATGGTAAAATAAAAATCAAGAGACAGAAGACAGTGTTGAATGGAAACATTTTATTAAATTCAACCAAGCAACAGACTAAAAAATAAAGATTGGTAATTCAAAGGAAATGGGAAGAAAAGGAGTTAAATCTTTTAAAGTCAAAAGTCTACAATCGATCCCATAGTGGGAAAGCAATCTCTGAGTTCTGTTGACCGGTTGGCAGTATCAGGGTAGGGGGTAAGCTGGGCACTAAACCACTGGGCTAGCTGTTGGTGCTGTACTGCAGATGAGGTGCCAGAGTCTAAGTCACACAGGTGTCTGCCAGGCCAGGTGGCCAGAATAGAGAAGTGAAAATATAATTTTCAAAACACTAAAATCATGACATTCATAATTAATGAGCCAACTAACGTGTTAAAATCACTTCAAATGGGAGGCGCCTGGGTGTCTCCATCAGTTAAGAACCTGACTTCAGCTCAGGTCATGATCTCACAGTTTGTGAGTTTCAGCCCCACAATGGGCTCTGTGCTGACAGCTCAGAGCTTGGAGCCTACTTCAAATTCTGTGTCTCCCACTCTCCTTTCCCCTCTCCTGCTCACACTCTGTGGCTCTCAAAAATAAATAAATATTTAAAAAATTTTTAAGCACTTCAATGGAGATTTGACCTACAGTACTTATATTCTCTGTATTTTCATTGCCGTAAACAGCATGTAATTACACTGCCATGAAGAGAAACCATTTCCATTGCTCTGAACAGAAAACATGCATTAGCATCAGTTTTCCACAAATTAACTATTTCCATAGGATTATAAAAGAACCTAATCAAAGACAAAGGCCCACATTCCTATAGAACCACACAATCCCAAAGGATCCCTAGCCAATGCCCTGTATTCCATGGAAAGGGTGCCCAGTAATTTCTTTGCCCATTTCCAAGCCATTCTATTGTTAGAAGATATAACTGCTCTAGGAATAATTGTTTACAATCACAATTTTCTTCTCGTTTCCTTTCCCACTTGCCTAGAAATTTACAGGTAATGAATATCTTAGTTGTGGGTTACTTCTTCCCATTCGTAACAAGTGACCTATAGAAAATTAAAAACCAATAGGGGTATTGCCAGTATGTAAGGCTCATACGGACAAAACACAGAAATAAGCTAAAAACAAGCTACTAAAAGAAGTCTGATGAATGGATAAAGCAAATGTGGTATATATATAAATATGGTATACATATATAGATACAGATATATGGATATTATATATATACACATATATGTATATACACACCCCACAACGATAGATATAGTGTGTCTATGTATGTATCACAATGGAATATTACTCAGTGATCAAAAAGAATAAAATCATTCTTGCCATTTGCAATAATATAGATGGAACTAGAATGTATTATGCTAAGTCAGAGAAAGACAAATATCATATGATTTCACTCACATGTGGAATTTAAGAAACAACAGATAAACATAAGATAAATGAAAGAAAAATAAGATAAAAACAGAGAGGGAAGCAAATCATAAGAGATCCTTAAAAACAGAGAACAAGCTGAGGGATGATGAAGTGGAGATGTATGAGGGGGATGGGCTAAATGGGGAATGGGCATTAAGTGGGCACTTGGGATGAGCACTGGGTGTTATATGTAAGTGATGAATCACTGGGTTCTACTTCTGAAACCAATACTACACTGTATGTTAACTAACAAGAAGAGAAAGAAAAGAAAGGGAAAAGGAAGAAAATATAAAAAGGAATAATGACATGAGGGAGAAGAGAGTAAGACTAAATTATCAAATAAGTCTTTTGGCCTCTAACCAATAAAGACTGACTTACAACATAAACTGATAAAAGCTTTCTCATTTTAGCTTTAAAAATCACAAAAATCCTGTTCTGGCAAAGGAAGTTGGTTAAATGCCAAGGACATTGATGGGAAGTGATAAGAATGTAGCTTAAAAATACTATATTTTGATTATATTTTTCCCTTTTTCAATGAGGACTACACCTTAATTTCTGTTTGAAAGATAACTATGAAAACAATATAGCTAACCAGAAGGTATGCATGGTTTTGTTGGGTTTTTTTTTAAAGGCTGGACACCTTTTGTCATTCTAGGCTAATTTATGGATTCTGAGTACACTAGATTTTAAAGGTCTTAAGAATAATTGAATTGTATTATCACAAACTGAGTTCATTAAAATCATTAAGTCGAGGAGTTCAGGTTTGTTTTCTAGAAAAAAACTAATAACTCACCGAGGCAACTGATTTCAATGAAAGAAAAATTCTTATCTCAAAAACAGACACAAGTTGATTCTTTATGGTTAGAGATCAAATAAAGATAGCAAAGACTAAACAAGGCACAAGTTTGAGATAGAGTCTACTTCCCTTGAATTTTTTTTTCATTTAAAGTTTTTTATTTAGTGGGGCCTAGGTGGCTCAGTAGGTAAAGTGACTGATTCTTGATTTTGGCTCTGGTCATAATCTCACAGTTCACGGGTTTGGACCTCACAAGTACAGAGCCTACTTGGGATTCTCTCTTTCCCTCTTTCTCTACCCCTCCCCTCCCCAATAAATAAATAAATTTTTAAATATATTTTTAAAAATAATTTTTATTTATCTCAGAGAGAGAGGAGGAGAGAGAATCCCAAGTAGGTTCTGCACTGAAGTGGAGAGCCCATCATAGGGCTCAAACCCACAAAACGGAAGATTATAACCTCAGCTGAAATGAAGAGGATGGGCCTTAACCGACTGAGCCACCCAGGTGCCTCCATTTGAATCTTGATTTGAGGCTATTGCTACTATGGTTTTCTGATCTGAGGAGGTCAAAGAAATAGCCACTCACCCCTCTACTATTTTCTAAATAAAGATGAATTTTAAAACTCACATTACAAACATTAACATTTCCCATGTTTGGAGACTTTTTATACTAAAATGTTTTTGTTTACAACACCATAAAAAATATGATATAATTTTTTATATTCTCAATTTAGTAATTTCCTAAATATTTTAAATCATTAATTACTAAGTTCAAGAATTTTGAAGTGGTAATCTCCTTGTCCAATAAAAAAATCTGATATGATATTACTAAAACAGTTTTACTGACTTATGGAAGCAAAGAAAAACAATTCCATAATAGCATTTAATTAGGGAAAGTGGGAACATGTTTTCCATGGCATATGGGTCGATCTCACTCATAGTTATTAAAATGGTGTATCAAAAACTGGGAAAATCTTTAGATTGGTTGATGTTTTAAGGCAAGAGTTGACACAGGCCAGGCAACAGGAAGGAAGTGCAATGTAAATCACACGATGTTCCCTGGTTACAATTACACAATTGGAAGAGATGGTCATTCTGGTTCTTAGTCACACATGACTGACTGAGGACTGTGTTTCCAGTTTAGAGTGTCAGGAAAAAAAAAGTAGCCTCACTCCTGACTACATCATTGTCAGGAGTCCTAGATGGCACTGATGTCACAGAAATAAAAGTTTGGAGTCCAGGTAGGAACTGATCAATAAAAGGCTCCTTTTGTTAAATGATGGGTTGTTGCATCATGTGGCATGATAGGACCATACAGGAGCCCTTAAAACTTTGGAAATTATTTGCAGTCACAATGCACAGAAATTCAAGAGCAGAATAATGATTAAACACTGCAGAATGCTTCAGAGACATAATTTTAAATTACCAAACTCAAGCCTAAACAATGTGTCTTTGAATCTAATTAATTATCTACCTTGGCAAGCCAAATAAACCATCTTTAGTTTGGAGATTAATTGTTCCTCCTGGCTTACATCCAAGAGCAACAAAAAGTGTTGGCAAAAGGACAGACATAACTTACTTGGCTAGCTAATAGAAAGTCTAAAACTATTTTGGTGTCCACTATCACATAGGCTAAAATGATGCTTAGACTTGCATATTGAGCCTCAAAAGTTACCAGAGCCCATTAGAACTTCAGCTAAGGTTAATTATACCTTTCTACCCATGTTTTCCAATTAATGATCACTTACAGAAATATCTACTTTATATATGGCACTATAAAGAGTGCATCAGTGATTCCTCTAGGAAGTTCTTCAGTTGTTGGGTCATACAAGGTTTCCTTAGGAGGATGAGGAAAAGATGGTGGTACCTGCTAATGATAAACTGACTAATGTATTACATCAGTTCCTTACAGTACTGAGCCATAGATGCTTGCAACAGAGTCTAAGATCAGATAATATTTGAAGATGCACAGATTGTCCTATTACTAAGCCATAGATAGACTATGAGCTAAGGAAGCTGAGATATTCTGAAGGTTTGAATAATTTCAAATTAAGAATTCCATTTGTCTTATGAGCACCAGATGATGTATGGAATTATTGAGTCACTATAATGTACACCTAAAACTAATATAACACTATGTATTAAGGGGTGCCTGGGTGGCTCAGTTGGTTAAGCTGCCGACTTTGGCTCAGGTCATGATCTCACAGTTCGTGAGTTCGAGTCCCGCATCAGGCTCTTTGCTGACAGTTCAGAGCCTGGAGCCTGTTTCAGATTCTGTGTTTCCTTCTCTCTCTGCCCTTCCCCTGCTCACACTTTGTCTCTCAAAAATAAATAAATAAACTTAAAAAAAAATTCCATGCTTTAAAAAAAAAACAGTTTTTTAACTGGCAGTAAAATAAAATCTTTTAAAAAGCCAAAAAAAAAAAAAAAAGAATTCCGTTTGTCTTTTGTACTAGGCCAGAAGATGGGACATGGTATGTATAGAGAAATTTTTGTATGAGAATGCCTTGCAGAGGTCTTTAATGAGAGCCTCGTGATTCCCCAAGTGGGAAACTGAGGAAAATTTGCCAGCATCAGAGACAGTGATCTTTTTTTTTAATGTTTATTTTTGAGAGAAAGACAGAGCACAAGCTGGGGAGGGGCAAAGAGAGAGGAAGACACAGAATCTGAAGCAGGCTCCAGGCTCCCAGCTGTCAGTACAGAGCCCAATATGGGGCTTGAACTCACAAAACTCACAGACCGTGAGATCATAACCTGAGCTGAAGTAGGAACTTAACCAACTGAGCCACCCAGGTGCCCTGAGAGCCACAGATCTTTAACAAAGACATTGACCATTCCAAAAACACAGAAAAATTAAAACATTTTCATATTCCATTGCAGGGAGTAATAATATGAAGTCAATTTGGAAGTATTCAAATGGGCTGTGAGATTCTGGCTCCCACATATGCCTAATCTTTAGAGTTTTGCCAGGATTATATGATTGGGAAATCAGGCAGGTCTTAGAGATACTCTAAGTGATTTTTCTAAAATTTCCCTAGTAGTATTGATTTAGAATGATGGTAAACTTGTCCTTATTATGATGGACAAGTTCACAGAGTCAAAACAAGGTTGTATTTGAAATCATCTGGGACTATAAGACATGTATCTTGGAAATGCCAGAGATTATCTTCATGGAATTTATATCCATATCATTTCCTATATTGTTTCTGTGATGTTAGAAACTAATTTTGGCATTCTATGACCTCTTTGAACTCCTTCAAAGTCCTACTTAGGGGAAGTATCAGAGGAGCAAGCCCCTTTGTAAGGTCTTTCTACTATAACTCCCTGCAATGGGGCATACTCTCTCTTACACAACTCCATTGTCCCTAGCATCTCCAATCTTCTGTCTTAGTGGAAAACACAAATGTAATTCTCAAATGAAGATTTGTCAAACGTGCTTTATAAGACAACTAACTGAAATGCTTTTTAATTTACATACTCCTTTAAATTTTATCTGGTGTGGAGACATGAAGGGCATTTGCAAATCCTTGATCAGAATGGATGAAGCAGGGTCCTAAAACTGTTAGCACATACCAGCCTAAGAGTCGTATTAAATACTTCAGAGACTCATATTTCCAGTATTAACTACTACTAAGAGGGAAAAATACAGGTGCCTAGGAATCCAAATCTAGGGATTTTCACATTCTGCAAATTCTCATTAATGAGTTCTTCCCCTTGGCTATATCTCTGATTTGAAAAGCATATTAATTTAATCAATTGGCACCACATAGATTGATCAAAGATCATAAAGTCACTTTGTGCGTTATTCCATCCGTTGCTACATCAACATGAAGGAAGTCTTTTTCTCATTTCATTCTTTGTCTCCCTTTCACTAAATTAAAATGAGAATAGACTAACTTTCTCCCAAAACTCAACTCTCTTGGACAAGGGCAGCTTGCAATATTTATATGCCATCTATCCATAACTTGTGGAACACTACCATACAGAGAGGAAACATTATTAGGAGGCACATAAACCAAATCTATACTGAATCTGCCACGTTTTCCTATATAAGTATCGTCATATTTGGCTATTTTATAAAAATGCTAGGAGGATTTTAACTTTTTTCTGATTCTTACATTTTATTTTATTTTTTTTACAAATAGTTTATTGTCAAGTTGGTTTCCATATAACACCCAGTGTTCATCCCCACAAGTGCCCTCCTCCATGCCCATCTCCCCCCTCTCCCCCCACACCCATCAGTCCTCAGTTTGTTCTCAGCATTCAAGAGTCTCTCATGGTTTGCCTCTCTACCTCTCCCCCACTATTTCCCCCCTTCTTCTCCCCCATGGTCCTCCGTTAAGTTCCTCCTAATCCTAGAGGATTTTAACTTTCTTTTGTGTTGCTGGCTTTCAGTGCTAGGCTGTAAGCCAGCCTACAGGACATTATTGGTGACAACTTCAATTGGTCTCACTCTTATTTTCAACAGTAACTACCCAGGGTTAAAATTGGAATTCTATGCTACGTATAATTAGGGATTGCCATCATAACGTCCATAACATGCATTTAAGGGTGCAGCAATTGCATGTGAAAGCATCCTGATATCCCCAGTGACACCAAACTCAGAGATTGAGCCAAACCCATTCAACAAATAAAGGATCTGGAGGCCATTAACACAGAATTTCCTTTCAGAAAGGATGATAAAATTTATAATGATCTATGATTTTACCAAAGATATACTAGGAGAAAGACAATGTAATTTTTGAGACTAAAGACCTTTCAGTTAGAATTCTTTTAGAGGTCAAGTATAAAGGCCAATAAACTACTAGTAGTGACTATGATTTACTTATAGGCTAGCAAAGTGCCTTTGTCAAGGTTCAACATCAAAAATCTGAAAAATACCAAGGCTTAAGATATTTTTAAGTGTATTCAACTATTTTAGTAGTTTCTTTCATTATTGCAACATTTGTTATAGCATATATATAAATTACAGATAAGTACAAGAAAATAAATTTAAAAGCACCTGTATGTATCCCAGAAGAAATATCACTATTAACATTTTAACTTACACAGATACATTAATTTTTTTTCAATATAGATTATTGTCAAGTTGGTTTCCATATAACACCCAGTGCTCATCCCAACAAGTGCCCTCCTCCATGCCCATCACCCATTTACCCCTCTCCCCCACACCTCATCAACCCTGTTTGTTTTCAGTATTTAAGAGTCTCTTGTGGTTTGCCTCCCTCCCTCTGTTTAACTGTATTTTCCCCTTCCCTTCCTCTATGGTCTTCTGTTAAGTTTCTCCTGTTCCACATATGAATGAAAGCATATGGTTTCTGTCTTTCTCTGCCTGACTTATTTCACTTAGCATAATACCCTTGAGTTCCATCCACATTGCTACACATGGCCAGATTTCATTCTTTCTCATTGCCATGTAGTATTCCATTGTATAGATAAACCACATCTTCTTGATCCATTTGTCAGTTGATGGACACTTAGGCTCTTTCCATGATTTAGCTATTGTTGAAAGTGCTGCTATGAACATTGGCAGATACATAAATTTTAAGTCTTGTTTTACCACCTCCTTTTTCACTTACCAATCTATCCTGAGCAACCCTTCATGTTATTATTTTATAGGAGCTGACCCATGTGTGTATAACATACTTCCACTGTTCATAACATAATTTAATTCAAATTTGTTTTGTCATAAACAAGGAACTGACATAAATATAGGGAGAAAAAAGAGACACATTGGTCCAAAATGAAGAAACTAAATGAAAAACTAAAACTTTCCAGGAATAAGCATTAAATCAATTTTATAAAAAAGAAGAAAAAGCATAGCGATTAAAAATCCAGACTCTGGAACCAGACTGCTTAGATTTAAGCTCAAAACTACCATTTACTAACATTAGATAAGTCATTTAACCTCCCAGAGCCCCCAATTCCCAACCTGTTAAATAAGGATAACAATAGTATCTATCTCAAGGATTGTTGCAAAGACTAAATGAGATAATGCAGGCACAACTAAGAGCAGTGCTTGACACATAGTATATACTCTGCAAATATTCACCATTGTTATTTTTATCTTTGAGCTGAAGAAGTAACCTATTCAATCTTCAAATTTCACATTTAATCCAAAACAATTAAGTAGATACCACAATACTATGAAAAGACTAAGATAATTAAAATTCATCACAATATATTTGTGTGTGTGTGTGTGTGTGTATAAGAGAGAGAGAATCAGAAGGTAAATTTAGTGTGAATTAGAAAATAAAACGAATTTTAGGAACACCTAGGGCTCAGTCAGTTGAGCATCTGGCTCTTAATTTCGGCTCAGTCATGATCTCATGGTTTGTGAGATGGAGCCCCACTTCACGCTTTGGGCCGATAGCTTGGAGCCTGCTTGGGATTCTCTCTCCCCCACTCTCTCTCTCTGCCCCTCCCAACTTGCTTACACACTCTCACTCTCTCCTTCTGTTAAAATAAACTTAATGGTGCTTGGGTGGCTCAGTCAGTTGAGCGTCCGAATTCGGCTCAGTTCATGATCTCGTAGTTTGTGGGTTCGAGCCCCGCATCGGGCTCTGTGCTAACAGCCAGCTCAGAGCCTGGAGCCTGCTTCCGATTCTGTATCTCCCTCTCTCTCTGCCCCTCCCCTGCTCACGGTCTCTCTCTCTCTCTTAGAAATAAAAACATTTAAAACTTTTTTAAATAAACTTAAAGAAGGTAAAACAAATTTTATTTTTAAGCTGATAGACTCCAATCAAATGGTTACAGTTCAGGAAAGGAACCCAGGCTAATTTTTAAATTGATACAGCCTTTTCAAACTTCAATTAGTCATAACCATAACCTGTGAGTTCTGGTGCAACCTGTGAAGAAACTGAAATTCAAAGAGGTTAAGTTTTGTAAGTAAAACAACATAGCAAGTGAGTTGCTGCTGTTGGGACCATCTCTGAATTGTAACTGCAAATTTTGTGTAATGCTATACTGCCTTTTGTTTTACACTTCTTTTAAGACAAAAACTGTGATATTTGGGGGAATAAGCAAATCTATATGCTGGACACCCCAAATATGGCTTGCCTCTTGTGTTTTTAAATAAAGTTTTGTTGGAACTCACCAACACCTATTCATTTATGTATGGTCCATGGCTATTTCAATACAACCCCTGCAGAACTGAATGACTGAAACAACTATCATAGAGCCCATAAATCTGAAACCATTTATAATCTGGTTCTTGTTGACACATAATGAACAAGGCTTTTAGAATCTCTAAAATTAAGAGACTTTTATTCAAGCCCAAGTTATAACAGCTGCCCAAGAAACATGCTCTTACAGGGAAGAAAGTACTCCAGAGACTGAAGAGTTTTCAGAGGGTTATATACTTTGCTACATCTCATTTAAAAATGAAAAGATTATAGATTAGCATGTAGGCAGTTTTTTCTAATGGTTATTTACTTTTGAGAGAGAGTGAGACAGAGCATGAGCAGGGGAGGAGCAGAGAGAGAGAGACACAGAATCAGAAGCAAGCTCCAGACTCTGAACTGTCAGCACACAGACCGATGCAGGGCTTGAACTCATGAACCGTGAAATCATGACCTGAGCTGAAGTCGGACACTTAACCAACTGAGCCACCCAGATGCTCCAGCATATAGGCAGTTTTAATGTCAAGGAATGCAGAAAGTAGGAACATTGATCAATATCTTAAGGACGAGATGGTTTTCCTTTAGGCTACTCACAAAGCAGGTGTACAATGTTTGCTTGATGGGCCATGAATCAGGCTTTCGGTTTAAACAAAGTTAATGGTTGACTTAGAAAGAAATGTAGATGGCTCCCCTTATATCTCAGGCTTCTAGGGAGCTCTTTCTCTCATCACTCTTTATAGAAAATATTTGCCAGCATCTAATCTCTTTAACTGAAAATACGGTTGAGAACATACTTTAACATATGGAACAATGCATGAAGGCAAGAATTGTGAATTATAATGTGTAAGTAACCGCAGCTCTTAGTGATAATTGCTTTTTAACCATAATCAAAAGGCTAAAGTAACAATGCAGAACAAGTGAAAGGGAGATACAAGCTACTGATAATAAAGCATGACCTTAACAAACATACTAGGTATAGGGCAGGATAGCCTGAAAACAGTAATATGGTGATCCTGAGAGACAAACTTTATTACGTCATTATCTAATGTGTTTAAAATGTATTATTGGCATGGTGACTTAGGAACTGAAAAGGGTTAATGTAATCTTTGATTTCTACATCTTTAATATGAACGTTCCTTCTCCCCCCACCCCCAGGAAAGAATGTCACCCATTCTTCAGTGAGAACAAAATAGTTCCACCTATTACTCACTACCTGACTATTACTCACTACCATGAGGAAGGTAGTGAACACTCAATTCTCTACCGAAGGACGGTCCTCACTCCATTCCAGCTCAAGATGGTGACATAAATGATTCCTGAAGTTACCTCCTCCCACAAACACACCTTATCTACATTACGTATGGAACAACTTCCTCTGAAAAAAACAAAACAAACAAAAAACTAAAAACTGGCTGAGCCACTCCGATGCCAGCACGAGAAAGCCTGCATCTCCACAGGTAGGGGTTGGGACACAATGCAGCCATAAACCCCAGCACAGCAAGAGAAGGAACTCAAACCCCTGAGCTCTTCCCTGAGGCTCTAAGCCTTTGAATCCCACGTCCATCACCGCCAACTTTTAAGACCAGCATCCGACAAGCCCCCAAAACATCTAGCTTTGAAAAACAACAAAGCTGACATCCACGAGACCTACAAGGTTAGAGTGACCTGAACAACAGCTCTGAAAGGGCCCATGGCCTTGGACTCACCCGCCTGCGGGCCCGCGTGGAGGCAGCATATGCAGGAACAGCTGAACTTTGCGTAGGAGAAGCTCTCTTGCTTTTCGTGGTCTTGGAGCAACAACCGGAGGCGCAGACATCTGATCTGACACACGTTTGAACGCTTGCTGGAGCCACCCTCTGGCGCCCAAGACTGGTGGGCGTCCTTAGCGCTCTCCCACCGCCCAGCCCCTGAACACCAGCTTCTTCTGCTGAGCGAGCTGCTTCTTGCGTCCTGTGTGCTGGCTTTTGCAGCTGCTGCCCACAGGATGCCCTTGGACTCCTCCTGTCTCTGATGAGCAGAGAGGCCTGTTTTCCTGGATCCCACAGGACCGTAACCTTAAGAGAGACGGTTCTTGACAGGCTGCGCAGACTGACACACCCCAGGTTTTTTGTGAAAAAGAGCTATTTGCTTGCCCGGAGCTTCCACCTGAGGGGCGCGCGTCGGGTCAGGCTCAGGTGTAAAGGATTATGGTGGGCGTGCTCTGCGCGCTCTCGCGCTCTGCTGTCGCAGGTGCGCCCCGTCTTGGCACTCTCCCTCTGCCTCGCCACAGCTCACTGCTCTCTCACAGACGGGCGCTTGCTTATACACTCGTCTGGAGCCCAATTCTTATGACTGTCACTCTGGACAACTACAGATCGCCGGGCACTGGTCGTTCACAACGCTTCCGTTTGCGGTCCCAGAAAACTGTATGTATTTGCTTTTCTTTTATTTTTTATTTCAAGGGTTGTTTTTTTTAATGTTTTATTTATTTTTGAGAGAAAGAGAGAGAAAGAGAGAGAGACAGCATGAGCAGGGGAGGGGCAAAGAGAGAGGGAAACACAGAATCCGAAGCAGACTCCAGGCTCTGAGCTGTCAGAAAAGAGCCTTCAGAGGGCTGGAACCCACGAACCGTGAGATCATGACGTGAGCCGAAGTCCGATGCTTAACAGACTGAGCCACCCAGGTGCCCCTCAAGATTTTATTTAAATTCTAGTTAGTGAACGTATGTGATAGGACTTCAGTTTGTTCTCTATAGTTAAGAGTCTCATCTGGTTTCCTTCTCTTTTTTTTCCCTTCCCATGTGTTCATCTCTTTTGTTTCTTCAATCCCACGTGTGAGAGAAATTATATGACATTTGTCTTTTTCTGACTGACTTATTTTGCAAAACATAATACACTCTAGCTCCCTCCACATCATTGCAAATGGCAAGATTTCTTTTTTTTTTTTTTAACTGATGTTTATTTACTTGGGGTAGGGGAGACAGAGCATGACTGGGGGAGGGGCAGAGAGGGAGGAACACACAGAATCCGAGGCAGGCCTCAGGCTCTGAATTGTCAGCACAGAGCCTGAGGCAGGGCTCAAACTCACCGACCTCAAGATCATGACCTGAGGTGAAGTTGGCTACTTAACCGACTGAGCCATCCAGGTGCCCTAAAAGCAGTCTTTCTTTAAAAACAAAAATGTTTTATTTGTTTATTTTTGAGAGAAAGAGAGCACACACATGTGTGCATAAGCAAGGGAAGGGCAGAGAGAGGGAAACATAAAATCCCAAGCAGGCTCCACACTGTCAGCACAGAGCCTGATGCAGACCTCAAACTGTGAGATCATGCCCTGAGCCTAAGCCAGACGCTTAACCAACTGAGCCACAGAGGTGCCCCAAGATTTCATTTTTTGATGGCTGAATAATATTCCACTGTGTACATATACCACATCTTCTTTATCCATTCATCAGTCAATAGACATTTGGGCTCTTTCCATAATGTGGCTATTGCTAATGGTTCTAAAAACATCGGGATGCATGTGCCCCTTTGAAATAGTGTTTCTGTATTCTTTGGATAAGTACCTAGTACTGCAATTGTTGGGTTGTAGGGTAGTTCTGTTTTTAACTTTTTGGGAAAGCTCAATACTTTTCTCCAGAGTGGCTGTACCAGTTTGCATTCCCACCAGCACTGTAGGAGGGTTCCCCTTTCTCCATATCCTTGCCAACATCTATTATTTCCTGAGTTGTTAATTTTAGTCTAACAAATGTGAGGTGGTATCTCATTGTGGTTTTGATTTGTATTGCCTGGATGATGAGTGGTGTTGAGCATCTTTTCATGTGTCTGTTAGCCATCTGTATGTTTCCTTTGGAAGAATGTCTATTCATGTCTCCTGCCCGTTTCTTCACCAGATTATTTGTTTTAGGGGTGTTGACTTTGGTAAGTTCTTTATAGATTTTGGATACCAGCCCTTCATCAGACATGTCATTTGCAAATATCTTCTCCCATTCTGTAGGTTGTCTTTTAGTTCAGTTGATTGCTTCCTTCACTGTGCAGAAGCTTTTTATCTTGATGAAATCCCAATGGTTCATTTTTGCTTTGTTTCTGTTGTCTCCAGCAACATGCCTAGTAAGAAGTTTCTATGGCTGATGTCAAAGAGGTTACTGCCTGTGTTTTCTTCTAGAATTTTGATGGTTTCCTGTCTCACATTTAGGTCTTTCATCCATTTTGAATTTATCTTTGTGTGTAGTGTAAGAAAGTAGTCCAGTTTCATTCTTCATGTTGCTGTCCAGTTTTCCCAACACCATTTGTCAGAGACAGTCTTTTTTCCATTGGATGTTCTTTCCTGCTTTGTTAAAGATTAGTTCGCCATATAGTTGTGAGTCCATTTCTGGGTTCTCTATTCTGTTCCATTGATATATGTCATGCCACTCCCTTCTAGCCTGCCAAGTTTCTGAGCAGAGATCTTCTTCTAACCTGATTTGTCTTTCCATGTAGGTTAGTGATTTCTTTTCTCTTCCTGCTTTCAAAATTCTTTGCTTATCTCACAGCAAAGGAAACAATCCATAAAACTAATAGGCAACCAACAGAATGGGAAAAGATAGTTGCAAATGACATATCAGATAAAGGGTTAATACCCAAAATCTATAAGGAACTCACCAAACTCCACACCCAAAAAACAAACAATCCAGTGAAGAAATGGGCAGAAGATATGAACAGACACTTCTCCAAAGAGGACATCCAGATGGCTGACAGACACATGAAACGATGCTCAGCATCCCTCCTCATCAGGGAAATACACATCAAAACCACACTGAGATACCACCTCACGCCAGTCAGAGTGGCTAAAATGAGCAAATCAGAGAACTCAAGATGCTGGCGAGGATGTGGAGAAACGGGCACCCTCCTACACTCTTGGTGGGAATGTAAACTGGTGCAGGCCCTCTGGAAAACAGTGTGGAGGTTCCTCAGGAAAATAACAAGAGAACTGCCCTGTGACCCAGCAATAGCACTGCTAGGAATTTACCCAAGGGATACAGGGGTGCTGATGCATAGGAGCACATGTACCCCAATGTTCATAGCAGCATCCTCAACAATAGCCAAAACATGGAAAGAACCTAAGTGTCCTTCAACGGACTAATGGATCAAGAAGATGTGGTTTATGTATACAATGGTATACTACATGGCAATGAGAAAGAATGAAATCTGCCCATGTGTAGCAACATGGATGGAACTTGAGGGTGTTATGCTGAGCGAAATAAGTCAGGCAGAGAAGGACAGCTACCATATGTTTGCACATATAGGAGGATTAGGAGGTACTTAATGGAGGACCGTGGGGGAGGAGAAGGGGGTAAATAGGAGGGGAGAAGGAGGGAGGGAAACCATGAGAGACTCTTGAATGTTGAGAACAAACTGAGGACTGATGGGTATGGGGGGGAGGGGAAAGGGGGTGATGGGCATGGAGGAGGGCACTTGTGGGGATGAGCACTGGGTGTTATATGGAAACCAACTTGACAATAAACTATTTAAAAACAAGAAAAAACAAAAACAAAAAATTCTTTGCTTAACTCTATGTTTTGCAAATTTTACTATGATATGTCTTGCTGTTGGCCAGCTTTTGTTGAATTTGGTAGAAGTTTTCTGTGCATCATGGATTTGGATGACTGTTTCCTTGTCCAGACTAGGGAAGTTCTCAGCTATAATTTTCTCATATAAACCTCTCCCCTTTTCCCTCTCTTCTTCTGGGACTACTATGATATGAATATCATTACACTTTATGGAGTTGCTGAGTTCCCTACGTCTACACTCATGACCCGTTTCTTACCCTCTTATTTTTAGCTTCATTATTTTCCATCTTTTTATCTTACATAACACTAATTTGATTCCTCTGTTTTATCCATCCTAGTTGTCACTGCATGTGTTGGTTTTGCATCTCAGTTACAGCATTTTTAATTTCACCCTAACTAGTTTTTAGTTATCTCTGCTGTAAGGGATTCTCTAATGTCTTCGATGCTTTTCTCAAGGCTAGCTAGTATCCTTACAATTGTTGTTTTAAGTTCTGGTTCAGGCATGTTACTTATATCTGTTTTGATTAGATTGCTGTCCATGACCTCTTCTGTTCTTCCTTTTGGGATGAATTCCTCCAATTGTCATTTTTCTAGGTCAGTTTTTTGTGTGTGTATTAGGAAAGCCTGTTATATTCCCTGCTCCTGAGAGTTTAGTCTCTATTAAGAAGATGTCCTATACTGTCCAGGGCCTGGTGCTTCAGGAAGTGTTTGAAAGTGTGCCCTCTAGTGTTTGGCAGCTCTTTCCTTCAGATAAGTCCTCTGAACAGTTTCTCCTTGCTTGCAGTGAGGAGTGTTTGACCCTTGTCCAGTGTGGCAAGTTTTAACTAGGTGTGTTTTCATCTGCTTGTTAAAAGAGGCTTAATCCTCTTTCCCCCAGAGCTGAAGCTTTACAGCACTCTGTGTGTAGGGGTTTGTGCTGGTCTGGGGAAGGGGCCTGCTGCAGCTGGTTCTCAGGCTGACTTGACCTAGTAGATGCACCTACAGTGTGCTGGGGGTGTGGGGCACACAGGGCTTGTGTAAGTGGCCACAGCCTCCATGAGGGTGCTGTGTTACTCACTGAATTTTGTCAGTGCTGATGGGCTGGAGGAAAACGGCATCACCCTGCTTTCTAACCCCAGAGAGGGGAGTTTGCACCTGCCACTGTTCAGGAAGCCCTCACAGAAGAGCAAACAGTCTCCTCTCTTGTGTCCCCAGAGTCCACCAGATCACTGCCTTCACCCTGTCTGTGTCTGAGCTGTGTGTCAGGTGGCACAGTATTTCTGTGTTTGATCTCAGACACTCAGCTGGGTTTCCAAACTCCAAATTTTAGGGGTGTGGTGCAGACCCATACTCATTCTTGGGAGAATGGTCTTGTCGCACAGCAGCCAGGGCCAGTTAGTCCCAAAAAAGCTATCACATGATTGATCACTCAGGGATTGGAGCTTATGATGAAGCACGGAAAAAAGTCCGCATTTCTCTGTTTCTATGCTAATGAATGGGGCAGCATATTGGTGCCTAGCAGCTCTCTTGTCTCCTGAGAAGTAGTGCCATCTCTTCTAAATGCATTCCAAGAAGGGAACTCTCTCCCTGTGCGACCCAGGGGATCCACAACCCATGCCATCTACTGCTGGGCCTCTGCCTTCCTTCCCCACAGGAGCACTGCTGTAGTGACCAGACTCCACCTGGCTGTGTTGTAGACTTCTAACAGCTCAGACTTTGGGCTCCACTGCTTGTAACAACTTGTGATAAGCAGCCACTCTAGTTTTCCCAATTAGTGGTTTTGGGGAAGTGTTTCTCTTGTGCAACCCCTTGTGTGCTGCATTCTCTCTGTTTCTCACTGTCTCTCTCTTTTCTCTCTCTAAGATCAAGGCTCCCTCCCCTCCACAGCACCCATGATTCTTTTCTGCTCAGAATCACATCTCCACACCTCCTACCTTCCTCAATGTGACTTTTCTCCCAGTTGTGCAGTTTGTTCTCTGAACATTCAGATTGATTTCTTGGGTGTTTGGAATGATCTGATTTTTATCTAACTGTGTTCAAGGGACGAGGCAACCATAGAGTCCCCCTAATGATCTGCCATCTTAATTCCTTCCCTCATTTATTTTTCAAATTTTATTTTTTTCCGACTTTATT
The DNA here is from genome assembly GCF_008692635.1 of Crocuta crocuta. Classification (NCBI taxonomy): domain Eukaryota; kingdom Metazoa; phylum Chordata; class Mammalia; order Carnivora; family Hyaenidae; genus Crocuta; species Crocuta crocuta. Next base: position 224,132 of record NW_027531308.1, read on the forward strand.
GAGACGTAAAACATTGTATACATTTAAGGTATACAATGGGATAATTTTATGCACTTATATATAATCATTGCAAAATAATTATCACGATAGGCTTAGTTAACACTTCCATCACCTCATATAATTACCTTTTTTTTTTTATTTTTGTGGTGTATATTTGCATATTTTAAAAACTACTGCCAAAAAACCCAAAAAGGCTCCCCCCAAGGGTCAGGTTGGTTTCCTGTCAGCCTGACTCTCGCCACTGAGTGAGATTCTTCTCTTTGAGACCCTTATAGGTCTTGACACATCCTCAACCTCTTGGAGCTATTAAAATTTAATAGGCTGATTGGACATTGTTTGGACAATCAAAGATTTGAGAGATGAACAAGAGCTAGGATGGTGTTGAACAATATGTTTCCTCTCCTACATGAGGCCCTTCCTTCAAGACTGGAAGAGGTAAATGTTTTATCTAACATATAGAAGCCAACACAGAGAGCCAAGCAAAATGAAGAGAGGAAGACATTCCACGCAAACAAACAGAAAATAATATAACAATAATACCACAGAAAGATGGTCCCTTTTTCTAGAGGATTGGCTTTTAGGAACAGAAAATTAGTCAATAGTCACTTGGAAATTTTGTGTTTCAATAAAATCATTTAGTAATTTTTTTTAAAACCCAGAGGCTGACTAAACACTCTCCTCATTGCCGTCTTCATCTCTCTGTTCCGGAATGACGAGATTTAGAAAAGGAGTTAAAACTGTATCAAATCTGGCTATAAATTTACCCAGATGTGTTGAAGGAGAGGACCACATAGAGAAAAAAAATCAGTGCACCAAAGAGGAAAATCACCATAATAATATGAGATGATAGAGAAAAGGTGTCTTGGATGAACCGCCTGAGGCGTATTCCTGAAGAGTGGCTAGGATGAAGATGTAAGAGAGGATGAGCAAGAAGAAAACAAGCAAGGAAATGAACCCTCTATTAGCAGTGACCGTGAACTCCAGTTTATAAGTATCTGTGCAGGCAAATATAATTAGCCAAGGTATGTAACAGTCAAAGCTATCTAATATATTAGGGCTACAGAGGGGTAAGTTTACCACAAAAGCCAGTTGGGCCAATAAGTTAATGAAACCAATGGTCCAGGCAACCACCAAAATCAAAATACATATTCAGGGGCTCATGATGGTCAGGTAGTAAAGAGGCTTACCTATGACCATATATCTGTCAAAGGCCATAGCAATGAGTAGTCTATCTCATTGCCTCCAACAACGTGACAAAAGGAGGTCTGAGCTATATAGCCTACAAGGGAGATGACTTTCTGCTTCCTGAAAAGAAAGGCACACAAAGCATCTTGGGTGCTATAGTGGAATAAAATATCAGGTCAATGATGAAGAACCTGGTGAACAGAAAATACATGGGGGTGTGTAACTAAAGGTCAGAAGTCACAATGACCCCTATAAGAAGGTTTCCCACCATATTAGACATTTATAAAAGACAAGAAAAAGCAAAAAAAAAAAAAAAAAAAAGCTTCATCTCCCAAGAATTGGAGTCCCATGAATACAAACTCAGACACCACAGAGTAGTTGGCCCCATCCATTGGCCTATTTGGTAGGTTCATACTCCTGATACCCAGAGAAAGAAAAGGATACAATTCAAATTAATTCTATTACAGTAATAGACTCTATGGAAAAAGTATATAAAATTTGGAAGTCAAATATTACCTGAACATTTCACAAAAATCGAATAACATCCTTTTGGCCACTATTGCTGTATTGCATCTGATAGTAACTGAGTTGCCAAGTAACCTTGATAACACAAGGAATGGTGCCTAGGAAAATTTATTTAATTGACAAGTCTTTCACATCCTATGTAAATTATTTTTTCTAATTACTTTTTTGGGAGTAACATCTAACTCAAATATAGGTAAGCAACTGGGAGTTATAATAGTATGAAAAGACAAATAAATTTGGAACATCTAGTACTATCCAAATATAATGAGTCTCAGTGAGATACATCAGAAGGAATTGGACAACAAAATGATGAATACAAAAGAATTTACTTGAACCTATTTCATGTTTTTAAAAAATGACATTGAAGAGAATAACAGGGTGAACAATTTTCTGTGTTGATGGTTGAGTTAGCAGAGATCTAAAGGGTAAGGAAGAGCTAGCAAGGGGGGCAAAGGAGCATGGAAAATGCTTCTACCAAGAGGAACAGCATACAAGGCCTGGAGGCAGGAGAGAGCCATGCCTCTTTTATCCTTCAAAACTTTCCTTTTCCAGAAGCCTCCCAGAATTGACCTCCTGCACATATTGCTTATTCCATATATTTTTGGCACTTTCAGGACCCTGATCCAAGCAACTCCAGAAAGAAGATGTGCAGAAAAGTAAAATAAATATAACTATTATTTTAATCCATTTCAAGTCAGTTTTTGTCAATGGTGTAAGATAGAGTCCTAGTATCATTCTTTTGCATGTGAATATCCAACTATCCCAGCACTATTTGTTGAAGAGCCTGTCTTCTCCAGTGAGTAAAATGTTAGTGGCAGAATCTCAGCAGTGGGTAGGCACATATTCACTATGAAATTCATCATTGCAACATGTTTGCAATACTTTTAAAATAAAATATTGTAGAGGGAGAGGAGTGATATATCTAATAAAATGATGATGTTCACACCAAAAAAAAATGACGTATGATATACAATCTCCAAAATGAACATCTAAAGCCATTTGAGGGGGAGGGTAATCCATTAGGTTATAAGTCTCTTGAAAGCTAGGATCTAAGCATTTTTATTTATTCAACCTATTTTTTGACAGTTACCCATGTGCCAGTCCTAGACAAGGAGCTTGTAGCCCAATGAGGAGACACACATGCAAACGAAGCAACTTAATCTAATCTGGCTAATACCCATACTAATGTGTGTTCAATGCAGAGGGCAGTAACATAGAAGAAAGAAGCCCTAAATCTACCTAGGAGTATCTAGGAAGACTTCCCAGGGAAAGCAGCATTTCAGTAGAGACTTAAGAGTTTGAGAAAGGAATGAGTGGGCGGTGGGGGTTGAGGCCACCTGGGAAAACATTCCAGGAGGAATTAACAGCGTGTAGCATGTGACATGGCATGTTTGGCATGTTTAAGAAACTACAGTCATTTAGTACTAAGGAAACATTAAGTACAGGGTGGAGAGTGGTAGAAAAGACAGAGAGCTTTCTAAAGTCTAACTTGGGGTGCCTTTGTGGTTCAGTCAGTTAAGCATCAGACTCGATGTTGGCTCAGGTCATGATCTCACAGTTCGTGAGTTCCAGCCCCACATCAGGCTCTGTGCTGATGGTGCAAAGCCTAATTGGGATTCTGTCTTCCTCTCTCTCTCTGCCCCTCCCCGCTTGTGCTCTCTCTCTCTCTCTCTCAAAAATAAATAAAAATAAAAATTTTGTATATATTGCGCCCTCTCCAGAAAAATTGAATCAGAATCTTTGAGAAATAAGCCAAGAGTCTCAGTATTTTTTGAAAGCCCTTCAGGTCATTCTAATGCACAACTACTGTGGAAAACCACTGCTCTAGTCTATGCTCCTCTTTGTACTCCCACAGCATCTTTTGCATCTCTTTATCACTATACTTCCCTCATAACATTGAAACTGATTCTCTGTGTCCCACAGAAGAGAAGCTTCTCAATGACAGGGATGCTTTCTTATTTTTCTCTGTATCTCCAGTGCCTTGTATACTTTCTGGTGCTTAGTAAATATAAGTATTTCTTGAGCAAAACTAAAATATAAAGGATAAAAATTAGACACAAGCTGAAATATTAACCTCTCTCTGTGTCTCCCCAAAGGCTATTCATGTCCATGACCCACAGACTCCTTTTCAGGTACCTATGAAGACAGATAGCATATGCTTTATGAAATAAGCATATACAATGATACATTATCCTTAAGCCCTAGAGTAGTCTGAAACAGAACAATTGTAAACCATGTAATCATCTGTTTAATTTTAGCTAGGAAAAAAGTGTATAGTATATTAATAAGATACTAACTTTTATTATAAACAAGTGATACTTTGAAAACAAAACCTCACAGAATGACTTAACAGCAGAAAAAATATCAACTAATATTTTTAATTTTTGAATAAATTTTAATTGTATAGAAAGCACACATATATTCTCATTTTAAAAATTAGAACACCACAGATAAAGCCAAAGACTTTTTGATCATAATCCTTAATCCAAGACCCCTGCCCTCTTTGCTGAGGGTAAATGTCACATGGTATATATTCTTCCAGACTTTTTCTATGTTCTACATTCATATCTATTTACCTAGGTAAATAAATTCATATCTATTTACCTAGGTAAATCGATTTACCTAGGTAAATAGATATGGCTCTAGTTCATTTCTTTTTATTGTTTTATATATATTTCAGGGTATTGATCAAAGTCCAGACAGGAAAAGATGTCAATTCAAATTGGTGATTGAAGAGAGCTGACTACAGGAATTCTATACAAAGCAGAGTTATAAGAACCAACAAACAGCTATAAAGGCACTCAGGGCTGGCAAGAGCAGTGAGCTCTTACTATCCCTGGGGCTACCGAAGATGGGGAAGGAATGGTTTCTAAGGAATGGTTTCTAAGACCACAAGTAAAATCTGTAGCTGGAGGAAAGGGTGATGCTAAAGAAGCTTTGAAAATAAAATAACTTCTGTAACTTATCACAGGCTTATAAGACATCCTGTAGTATAGCATGTTCTCATTCAAAGGAGTGGTGCCCCAACCAGCACTGTAACCGCACCACAGCAGGTCATTCCACTAATCTATCAGTGATGGAGCATGTATGTGAGATTAGTATTACACTATGTTTTCTATAAAATGTGTTCCTGTTAAGATGCAGCGTTGTATAGATAGAGTAATAATAAACCATTCAATATATCTGCAAATGACTGGGCTGACAGACATGTTAAGGGTGTATCACTCAAGAGTTTGATCAGAGAAGTAGAACCGCTATGAGTGATGTAAAATAAGGGATTTCTTGGGGCGCCTGGGTGGTTCAGTCACGTGTCTGACTCTTGATTTCAGCTCAGGTCATGATCTCACAGTTCATGGGACCAAACCCCGCAAGAGGCTATGCACTGACAGCACAGAGCCTGCTTACGACTCTCTCCTGTTCTGCCTCTCTCTGCACCACCCCCCCACTCATGCTCTTTCTTTCTCTTTCTCTCTCTCTCAAAAGTACAATAAAGGTTATTGGGATTAGACATTTATGCAATATGGAAAACATTAAGCAGTCTTAATTTACTATTAAGGTAAATTCGTTGCCACTGAATGTCATGCTGGGCCTGAAACCTACAGAACCAGCAGTCTGAAAGGGAACATGGACAGGAAGTGAGGAATACCAAGGACATACTTGAACTGTGACTCTCACTGCTTCCAATTTTGATGATGCAGGTGACCTGGATAAACTGGTGCCCTTCATTATGAAGATGTATTTGCATATGTATGGCTCAGGACTTGGAGAAACTGAAGATGGAGATCCAGTAGGAGTTAAAGGAGCTATAGGCCCAAGTTATTGTCCCACATTAGCAAGGTAAGTCAGCAACATGTGTAAGCTATGTCACTCATCCTACACTGTCCTTCAAACCAAAGATGTCTGCTGTTTCACTTCCACTTTCCAAATCTCAAAGTTTACTTGTGGTGAACTCTAATTTGAAACATGCATGGAAGGGAATTCTGAAAATGTAGTTCTGGTTTAGCTAAATTGACAGAGTATGAAGCCATGACAACACACTAATGAGGCAAATCCATTATGAAATATATATCTATTTCTGCTAGGATAAATCACTGCGTCCATGATAAAAAGAGGTCCAATGTATTTAGTGGGCCACCAGGCAGCTAGATAATCCCCCCAAAGAATGGGGCCAAATTGATTTCAGCCATTGGCAGGTTGGGACTCGACATGGTAGTAGATAGATCCGCTTTGTTGAAGGGAAGTCCATGGTAGTGAGTCCATGCATAGCTTCCATTTCTGTTACCATAACCATTTTGTACATGAGCCCAGTGAGCAAGCACTGAAGTGGTTAGGGGCAGAGCCTGGCTGAAATCCACTGGATGGGATCCAACTAATAATCCAACTAATAATTAAGAGTCTTTGCTATGGGGTGCCTGGGTGGCTCAGTCAGTTATGCATCCGACTTTGGTTCAGACCATGATCTCATGGTTCGTGGGTTCAATCCCCGCATTGGGCTCTGTGCTGACAGGTAGCTCAGAGCCTGGAGCCTGCTTCAGATTCCATATCTCCCTCTCTCTCTAACTCTCCTCCACTTACACTGCCTCTCTCTTTCTCTCAGAAATAAATAAAACGTTAAAAAAAAAGAGTCTTTGCTAAAATGGATGCCCTCCACTATGCTTTTACATGAAAATACATTCATTGAGTACAGGATTTAAGTAACCAAATCTAGCAGCCCATGTACAACATTCCAGATATGTCAATATATTAATATCCGAATATCAAGTGAGAACATGTGTAAATAAACTCTACCCAATTTAATCTCACATTTTGTCTTTTTCAGCCTAATAATCTTAGAATTCACTCACATACATGTTTCCCAGACGCTCACCAATATTGGCAAGATCCTATGGTTCTTGGTGCAAAACTGTTTATTATCAGAACAGTCCTTGTACTTCTCTCTCAGAACATATTGCAACATAACTCTTGTAATAGTCTTAGACACAACAGTTTCCAGGTAAAGCCAAAAATTTATTTTTATTCAAGGAAAGACTGTTCACTCAATCTTCAATGAATGTATTGCTCTGTGAGGAAAAAGGGTAAGGAGTTGGGAAATCAAGTGACTCTGACATTTCAAGTGACTGTGACATTTGCTTGTATATGGATTATAGCCTTGCCTTTCTCTTGAATTTCATTCCATATAAGCACAAATGATAATTTGAGTAAAAGTATGTATATCTTCCTTGTCTGGGGGTATGTGCCACATATGATCAAAGTCCAACAGGGGGGCCTACGTGGCTCAGTCAGTTAAGCATCTGACTTCGGCTAAGGTCATGATCTCGCAATTCATGAGTTCATGCCCACGTTAGGCTCTGTATTAACATCTCTGTTTCTGTTTCATATTCTGTTTCTCCCTCTCTCTCTCTGCTCCTCCTCTACTTGAACTCTATCTCTTACTCTCTCAAAAATAAACATTTTAAAAAAATTCAGTAAAAAGTCCAATATCCCCCAGACAAGATAAACAGGTACTCCTCTCTGTGAGCCAACTCTTCCCCAAATCCCACTATGAGGGACTGTTTCCTGGTACTTCTCTTTATACAACTACTTCTGTTAGTGTTTCACCATGAAAAAAATGTCTCATTCAAATGGGATAAATGGGGAAAATATAATGTGCAAGGCTATAGGCAGTATTAAAGAAAACCAGCAAAGAATGTTAAAGTATCCAGGACTTGAAACTACAGGATGCCATGACCATCCCTAAAATTGATAGGCAATGAGAGGGAACACGACCATAAATCAGTGAAAGAGCTCTAGCAATAGAAGAAGGCCACCAACAAGAGCTAAGAGCTTTGGTGGAGGAATGCAGTAACTGGTGACAAAAAGTTCAGAAGGGAGGAAGCTGAGGGAATACCCTGGTTTCACCCTTTATGTCCTCCACATCTGGGCAATAGCCTCCATTAGCTACACCCAAGCAAAGCCAAAGGGCACAGCCACTGGTTAATACAGCCCATACAGTTCAGTTTTACAGGGCACAGACAGAGTTGACAGAATCAAAATTAGATATGGAAAGGCAATTAGAGAATAGCTATCCAACAGTTGAATATTCTCCCATAAGTGGACATATGGGTTTTACCAAATGTTTGTTTTTACAAAGTAATAACAAATAGTTACATATGTTTTTATATGTATGTCCAAGAGTTTCCAAAGGATACGTAATGAGAAATGGAGTTTCTAGGAAATATTTTATGTGTAGTTTCATTTTTAATATATACTGTTGTGTTTCTTGACCACATGGAAGTCCTATAACCACAACTATTTAATTGAAAAACAGAAAGAACACATTCAGATATTTAGTCCTATGAGAGGTTTATCAATTAGGAAAAAGGATAAATTATATTAACAATGCACAGAGCTTATTGATGCCTTCCTTTCTACTGGGTTGGTGGACTCATGACCCGTAAGGAGTGGAACTACCAGATCAGAGGAGCGTTGGGTGTTATCACTATAGGGCCTGGATCCTTTATTAACCCAGAAAAATGTATCAACATCTTAGCCAATAAGCCTACATTCTAACTGCTGTATCACTTGGACCTTGTTTCTGCATTTTAAGACTGGAATCTTTGTGTCACAAAGCTGAGGAAATGTCTACATATATCCCACATCATGTGTGGGCTTTCACCCTAGAGAATCTTTTTAATTTGAATTTCCCTAATTAATCATGAAGTTCAGTATTATTCATAATGTTTCTTTATTTTAAACTTTTTAAATATTTTAAAATGTGACCTGCTTCTATGTTTTATATACCAAATACTTAGATCATTTAGGGTTGCACCAGGAGAAAATGCCATATTAAAATGGAGTAAATGAAGAAAATTTAATTTAAAAATGTTTTGTAAATTAGAGGTAATCAGACTGTAGCTTTTTTCCTCGAGCTTGTCTCTGAAAAGATCGGAAGTGGTCACTCTGTCTCAGCTCGTTTATAAAACACTGCCACAAGTCAGAATCACAGAACTGATGAAATTAAGATCTTAAGGATCATTGACAGTGGGATCCAGTCTGTCAGAAATAGATTCTATTAAAACCTGATTTGAACCAGTTTACCACCTTGTTGGTTCCCTCATGAGTAAGTTATATAAATAATTGACAGATGTCACTTTAGAGTTGTCACTTTAACTTGTTAAACATTGTATTTTAACTGCTCTCAAGGTCCCGTCAAGATATCTAAGTGGCCTCACTTTCTGGAACCAATAAAGTATTTCCCAGGAAGGCTCCTCATGGGATTTTTAAGCCAGATGTCTCTTTGTGGTTTTCATAATGAATCCCAATCAGCACTAAAACATTACCTTCACTGACACTCTTATCTTTATTTTGTTCTTCTTCTTTGATAGTCTTTTGTTTGTTTATTTTTGGTTCTTGGCCAAATTTGGTTCCAATCCTGGTTTGTGTAGGGCTGATAGATTATTTTTCATTGTTTGCAACAGAGAATGTAAATTTGATTTCATGATATGATCATTTGGTAATCTCTACTGGGATGATGACCTATTCTCTACCAGATGAGAGATAAAAGATAAAATTTGGTTTGTTAGTTGGCTTTTTTAAATCTGTTTGTATTCATTTTTTTCAATCTGTCTGTGTTTTTCTTTTCAAATAGCTTACTGTCAAGTTCCATATAACACCTAGTGCTCATCCCCACAAGTGCCCTCCTCCATACCCATCGCCCCCTCCCCCCCCCACACCCATCAGTCCTCGGTTTGTTCTCAGCATTCAAGAGTCTCTGATGGTTTGCCTCTCTCCCTCTCCCCCACTATTTCTCCCCTTTTTCTCCCCCGCAGTCCTCCATTAAGTTCCTCCTAATCCTTCTATACGTGCAAACATAGGGTATTTGTCCTTCTCTGCCTGACTTATTTCGCTCAGCATAACACCTTCAAGATCCGTCCATGTTGCTTCACATGGCCAGATTTCATTCTATCTCATGGCCATGTAGTATTCCATTGTATAGATAAACCACATCTTCATGATGCATTCATCTCTTGATGGACACTTAGGCTCTTTTCATGTTTTGGCTATTGTGGAGAGTGCTGCTATGAACATTGGGGTACATGTGCTCCTATGCATCAGCATTCCTATATCCCTTGGGTAAATTCCTAGCAGTGCTATTGCTGGGTCATAGGGGAGGTCTCTTGTTAATTTTTGAGGAACCTCCACACTGTTATCCAGAGCAGCTGCACCAGTTTGCATTCCCACCAACAGTGTAGGAGGGTGCCCGTTTCTCCACATCCTCGCCAGCATCTAGAGTTCTCTGATTTGCTCATTTTAGCTACTCTGACTGGCATGAGGTGGTATCTCAGTGTGGTTTTGATGTGTATTTCCCTGATGAGGACGGATGCTGAGCATCATTTCATGTGTCTGTTGGCCATCTGATTGTCCTCTTTGGAGAAGTGTCTATTCATGTCTTCTGCCCGTTTCGTCACTGCATTATTTGTTTTTTGGGTGTGGAGTATGGTGAGTTCCTTATAGATTTTGGGTATTAACCCTTTATCTGATATTTAATTGCAACTATCTTTTCCCATTCCGTTGGTTGCCTATTAGTTTTATGAATTGTTTCCTTTGCCGCGTAGAAACTTTTAATCTTGATGAGATCCCAATGGTTTATTTTTGCTCTTGATTCCCTTGCTTTTGGGGATGTGTCAAGTAAGAAGTTGCTGCGGTGGAGGTCGAGGAGGCTGTTTCCTGCTTTCTCCTCTAGGGTTTTGATGGTTTCCTGTCNTAAAGTCTGGGATGCTGATACCTCCCGTTTTGGTTTTATTCTTCAGTATTGCTTTGGCTATTGGGGGTCTTTTGTGTTTCCATACAAATTTTAGGATACTTTGTTCTAGTTTTGAGAAGTATGTTGGTGTAATTTTGATGGGGATTGCAATGAATATGTAGATTGCTTTGGGTAATAATGACATTTTAACTATATTAATTCTTCCAATCCATGAGCATGGAATGTTTTTCACTTCTTTGTGTCTTCTTCAATTTCCTTCATAAGTTTTCTATAGTTTTCATCATACAGATCTCTTATATCCTTGGTTAGATTTCTTCCTAGGTATTTTATGGTTTTTGTGCAATTGTGAATGNTTCTATGATGGTGTCTTCTAAATCACTTACACTCTTTTCTGCCTCTTCAATCCATGCATTGGACGCCTCCAGTTTATTATGTATCTCATTTAGTGCATTTTTTATTTCATCATGTCTATTTTTATGCTCCATATTGTTTGTAGCCATAGTTTCTTTGATGTCCTCTATGCTTTTTTCAAACCCAGAGATTAATTTTATGATTATTGTTCTAAAATCTTGTTCAGTTATGTTGCTTATATCTTATTTGAGCAGTTCATTAGCTGTCAGTTCTTCTTGGAATTTCTTTGGAGGAGAGCCCTTTCGGTTCGTCATTTTGGTTAGCTTTCTAGCTCTTGTTAGTTTTATAGACTTGTTATACTCTCTGCATCTGTGAGTGCTGCTGTACCCAAAAAGACTCCTTGACTGTCCAGGGCCTATCCTTTCAGAAAGTGTTCTTTGAATGATATCTCTTGGTCTCTCTTGTTGAGATCTTGGTTATTTTACTTTCCTACTCGTTGTGGTATTTGGGACTCTCCACCATGTGTACTTTGTCTTGTTTCTTGAGGTAGCCCTGGAGAAGAAAACAGACAGACAAACACACAGGGAACAGAAGCACACAAATGCACAGGCAAATCCAACAAACACACAAACTGAGAGGGGAAAACTAAAAAGTAAAGAGAAAAGACGGAGGAAGGAAGGTGAATGATAGAAAATAAAAATACATAAAAAAGTCAAAAAGAAGAAAAGAAAAGGAAAAAAGAAGAAAGCCGATAGATAAGAATGGTTTAAAGCACATAGCCAGATATCCCAGCTACAATTAAATAGCCAGGTGTATGCAGTGCTTGTTGAAGAGCATAGGGAAAGAGAGAGATGACAGGGCGGGGATGAGGCAAAATTGGAAATAGAATGAACAGGCAGGAGGGATAAGAAGCTTTTTCAAAGAGCTAAAGGATGGAATATGGTTGGAGAGCTGAGAGAAAGATGCCGGTGTCATCCAGAGAAACTATATAGTCTGATTACTCCTGAGAGAAAGGGATGAAAAGGTAGGTAGGTGTAGAATTTACATCTACAGAATGGACTAAATGTGACTGTTTAAGCAAGCCAGTGACCACAATTAATCAGGTCAGTGTTCCGATTAAAAAAAATTTTTTTTAATTAAAAAAAAAAAAAAGGAGGAGTGCAGCTTTGTAGCAGTGATGGGCGTGGTTTGATCCAATGCTCCCGGCAGGAGTTCTGCCTTGGCAGTTGTGGGGAGAAGAGTGGCTGTGCTGAAGTCCCTTCTTGAACCAAGCGCTGCACCTCACATTTTTGGGCGTGTAAACTCCCCGTGCCAGGGGTGCAGCCAAGGTGGTCGTGCTCTATATCCCAGGCTAGGCCCCGTTTCTAAATCCCAGTCCGCGCTCCCCACTGAAATTTCCATAGACACAGACTTGCAGGTGATCCCCTCAGGGCAATTCCAAGCCTCTCGCCTAGCCCTGGGGATTGAGCCAAAAGCTGCTGCTCCTGTCTCCTCCCAGTCAGGTTGGCCAGCAAGGACAGGGGTCACCCTCAGGTAGGCTGAAGAGCGGGAAACCGGGCCCTTCTGTGTCTCATCACCTGAAACACGAACTCGCGGGCAAATCTCCCAGTTTTAAGCCCTTCGCCTCCCCTCTATGGGTCCAGCCGAGCCAGAATCACAATGGCGCAGTCCACGTGCGGCGCCTCCAGGTCAAGTTGTCATGCAGGGATTTGGCACGCACGGAGGTATTTTCCCGGGGATTGTTTGGGATAAGTGCGTCCCCTGGAGAGCCGGGGACCAGGTTCCTCTGTGTCCCGAGCGGAGGTTTTTCTGTTCCCCAGCGACAGGGACAGTGTCTTGAGCAGTTTCGGCCTCACTCTTTCCCCTCTCACTCCCCGCAGAGAGGGATCTTCCCTGTCCCTCTCCATCTCTGATCCCGACCCGATTTTGTCTTCCCTAGTTCGCACTCACTTTAGAAGGCTTTATCAGTGGACTCTGCCTCTTTCTCCCAATCTCCTGGATTCTGTATGGTTTCATATGGCTTCAGATCTTTTCCATGCGAGATATGGGGGCAAGTGCAATGTACGGAGCTCCCTACTTCTCTGCCATCTTGCCCCCTCCCTCAATCTGTCTTGTTTCCATTGGATGTAGAATTTGTCTCATTTCCATTGGAAATAGAATAAAAGTTCCATTATGTATCTAGTATGAGATTTTATGTATCAGTCTAGGCTTTTAATTTTTTTGGTAAACCTGACCCTTGATCAGTAGCTGAAATTCTAAAACTGACCCAGAAGTTTTATGTGTGACTGTGTTTCTGTAATTGAAGAGCCTTTTCCTCTCATTTTATGAATAATAAATTTGATATATTTTTCTACTTCAAGGATATATTAATAAATCAGATACAAATCCTGCTAAAGGAATTCTGTTAGTATTGCTTTGTAGAGATTAATAAGTGCTGTCTTAAATCTACTATTCCCCATATTCCAAAAAGACAAAGACAGCTGAATTTCTACTGTTTCATATATGCCATGCTTTTCAGAGAAAAATTCTCGTAGAAATTATGGCTCTAAACACTTTTTTATGTCTCAAACCATTTTTATATGAGAATCCAAATACAAATAATAAAAATAAATTTTTGAACACAAACTGGTTTCATAACATGCTTTGTAAATAGCTGTGGTCTTGGGGCACATGGGTGGCTCAGTCTGTTAGGCATCTGACTTCGGCTTAGGTCATGATCTCATGGTTTGTGGGTTCAAGCTCCACATCAGGCTCTATGCTGACAGCTCAGAGCCTGCAGCCTGATTCAAATTCTGTGTCTCCTCTCTCTGCCCCTTCCCCACGTGTGCTCTTCCTCTCTCTGTCTCTCAAAAATAAGTAAATGCAGGGAAAATAAATTCTTTTAAATAGCTATGGTTGTTTGTGATTTTTATCAGAATGGAACATAAAGATCCACTTAAAATTATGGAAACTAAGGTGTTCTGTCATTTGGAAATATAATTCAGTTTTATAGTGAGTCTACTGAAATATAATTTCTAAGATTCATAGTTGTTTTAAGATTTTGGTTTAGTATTAGTAATTAGTGGATATTCATTGGATAATTTTTAAATGAGAGTGAGTATTAAAACATTGGTCATGGTGTATGTGTGCGTGTGTGCGTGTGTGTGTGTGTGTGTGTGTGACTTATACCTTTATAATGGTATATCTTTGGATCATGTTGGTGAATGTGTTATTTTTACCATACTAAGAATGTTTATTACCTTTAAGAATGTGTAATTGGATGTTTGAGACAACAGGAGATTAGATTTTGAGCATTACTGAGCCTTATTAGTTTACTAACATAATAATGCATGACAGACAATTTTCAATTACTCACAAGTTAACAGACTCATCTCACTGGTCAAATTTTAGTCAAGCTCCTCTGAGCACTCTTCTCTACTAGACTTCAACCTGGAGCCCATCCTTGTTGGGCTTGCACAGGCTAATTATAACTAGAATCCTGTTAAGTCAGTTTAGAGAAAACCCCTCACTTTTGATAGCTAGTCAAATTCCTAAACCCCTACTCTGAAGAACTGATCACTCTGGCTTGCCTTCAGCAAGCTTTTTAGGTCCTTTAGCAAGAATTCTCCATATGCTTAATGTCTCCTCTTAGTAATCTATCCAGCAACAACCACCCGCCCCCCCCGCCCCCATCTGCTCTTTGGCTATAAATCCCCACTTGTTCTAATTGTATTGGAAGGAAAGCCTGGTTCTCTACCCCTATTGTAGTAGGGGCTGATTAAAACCAGTTTTTCCCTCTTAAACTACTATCAGGATCTGGGTTTGTTTTTTTGTTGTTGTTGTTTCGTCTTTTTAACAGAGTATTGTCTGTGAAACAAATTACTTAGGTTAAAGTCATAAACTAGATGATTAAGACTATATGAGAGGGGTGCCTGGGTGGCTCAGTCAGTTGAGTGTCCGATTTTGGCTCTGGTCATGATCTCAAGGTTCATGGGTTTGAGCCCCACGTCAGGCTCTGTGCTGACAGCTCAGAACCTGGAGCTTGCTCTGAATTCTGTGTCTCATTCTCTCTGCCCCTTCCCCACTTGTGCTCTGTCTCTCTCTGTTTCGCAAAAATAAATATAAAAAAAAATTTTTTTAAGACTGTATGAGAAGTGTGTAGTGACTGGATGGCTCAGTTGGTTCAGTATCTGACTCTTCATTTTGGNGTGCTTGCATACTCTCTCTCTCTCTCAGATAAACATTTTTTTAAAAAGACTGTATGAGAAGTAATTATAGTCAAAAAAATGCAGTTGACTTTGCAAGGTAATAGGATCCGGTTTTATTTATTGGGGGGGGGAATGGATAAATTTATTCTAGGATAAAATATCTGGTTATTCCAGAATCTGAAAGAGGAAGACACAACCCATTGTAGATAAAATACTGTAGAAGATTCAGGAAGTAAATTCTATTTGCTTTGGTTTCATATATTTTTTTAAACAACGAGACTGAAACAATGATATAGGTTAATATTCTGGCAGTTTGCAAGCTCAACTTTAATTGGTTTGTTTTTTTAAAACAGGAATGCTTTATGACCAAGTACTATATTGAAGCAAGACTAGATTTGGTTTTCTCTCTGTTACAATGACTTGACAAATTTCTCTTGGTATATTCATTCTACTCTTGACTAAAGGCAGTAATGTTATTTACCTTCTGTGTAATCCTCCAAGTTAGCAGAGATCCTTTAACTCCTAATAATAATTTTTTGGGGTCTTGTTTTTTAATTTTTCTCAAGTTTTTGTTTAAATTCTAGTTAGTTAACATGTATGTTACAATTGGTTTTAGGAGTCAAACTTAGTGATTCATCACTTACTTATAGCACCCAGTGCTCATCATGACAAGTCCCCTCCTTGAAACCTATCACCCACTTAGCCCTTTCCCCACCCACTTTCCTCCATCAACCCTCAGTTTGTTCTCTAAAGTTAAGAGTCTCTTCTGGTTTCCTTCCTTTCTCTTTTATTGTCCTTTCACATATATTCATGTGTTTTGTTTCTTAAATTCCACAAGTGAGTGAAATCATATGGTATTTATCTTTCTCTGATTATTGTAGCTTATGCTGACTTTATATACTCCTTTATTTTTAAAAATATAGTTAGTTGCCAGTGAAAGAGCTTAATTCTTTATGTTAATTTTAAATATATTTTCATTCTATTAGTAAGTAGCTATGCTACAACCATTCTTGTTCTCACAACCTATATTACCTATTCCGCTGTTATGGGTTGTTTTCTGTCCACCAAATATGTAGATTGAAGTCCTTACCTCTGATACCGGTGAATGTGACTGTGTTTGGAAATAGTCCCTGCAGACATAGTCAAGATGAAGTTATACTAAATGAAGGTGGATTGGGAAATAATTCCCCTGTTCTAAAGCTGTAAAGAAGTATGTCTTCTTATATTTCTAAAAATTACTTCACATAAATCTTATTCCTCAGGATTCAGTAATTGAGATTACGATAATAGTTGGTTTAAAAATACTTGCTGTGTTACTCTCTTTTCAAAAATGAATGCTCCCGATGGAAACTAATTTGACAATAAACTATTTGTAAAAAAAAAAAAAAAAAGTGGGTCTTCTATACAGCATGAAAAAATAAATAAAATAAAAATAAAATAAAATGTAAAAAAGCAAAAAACAAAAAAACAAAAATGAATGCTCCCTCCTGAGTAAAAGATAAAAATGGACTCAGTATCAGTGAGTCTAATCAAATTAAGGTAAGACAAACAACAGCTTCTCCCTGAGTTTGACCATCAGTAATGAATATCAGTAATCAAGGGCTCCTCACAATGCAGGCATCATTTAAGAGATCTTCCTGTAGTTCACTAGCTGTCTACATACTCTCCTCNGAGCTGCTCTCTACTGCCAAGTTGGCTGCATTTGATAACTCTGCTTCCTCCCAGAGTTGATGCTGCAATTAGTCATGAGATATAAGATAGTCAACATGAGCCAAAGCTTTTGATTTTTGGTTCCAAACATATGATCTGGCTCCAGTCACATAAAACTAATCACTATTACAATCCTTCCAAGTCTATAAAACTTCATCTGACACACAGACCCTTCTCTTCCACCCCAGTCCCCACCGCTAGGAACATATTCGTCTTTAATATTGCTTGAAAGTCCTGCTTTATTATTAATAATACTTATTTTACTATCCTTGTTTATAGTGAACTGAGAACAGTCCTAACTCACCCATTCAACTAAGAGCTTCTGGAAGGAAGAAATTATGACTTATTCATAGTTGGACTTCCTGAAGCAGTGGAAAATGTTCTCCACAGAATGGGACAGGTCTATGAACCATATGTTATCAGTTAAATCATGTTAGTTACAAAATTTTTGAGTGTTTAGAAATTTCTTTAGATTTTTGATATTATAGTGATACCCAAGTTTCTGATTATGTATTTTATAAAAGTATTAGTCTATTAAAGAAGAAAGCTGAGGGGTGCCTGGCTGGCACATTCAGATGAGCATGTTATTCTGGATCTCAGGGTCATAGGTCAAGCCCCACATTGGGTGTGGAGATTACTTAAGTAAATATTTTTCTTAAAAAAGAAAAAAAAAACAGATAAAAGCTTAGACTTCAACACAAGTAATTCAAGCAACACTGCCTTAGTGTACTTTATATTTGATGTGAAAAGCTTAAAATTATGAAATGTATCATAATGTGGAAATAATTTTATGAAATCTCTAAAACACTAATCACATTATAGTGTAATTATTTGCTTTTATTTAGAGAAACAGCATGGCTTAGTAGAAAAAAATATGGCTTTTGGATTTTGATTTCCAAAATTCATATAAATATTCAACCACTGGGGGCACCTGGGTGTTCAGTCAGTTTAGAGTATAACTCTTGATTTCAACTCAAGCCTTTTTCCCAGGGTAATGGGATCAAGCCCTGCAACAGACTTCTCCCTCTGTCCCTCTCCCTCTCCCTCTCTCAAAATTCTCTTTCTCTCCCTCTGCCCCTCTCTGCTCACACTTTCTCTCAAAAAAAAAATTGTTTAATGACTAATAGGTTGATTTTGGGAAAGTTACTTAAAGTCTTTGAGCCTCAGTTTATTTATGAAACTGCAATTACTAAAATAATAAATGTATCTTAATCATATGGCTATGTTAAGTATTCAGTAATGCTGTTTACTTCTCTTTACGTCACTTACCCATAAAAGCACTCAACACATGAGACATAATGAATGAATAAGAAAATAAAATACTGTTGACCAGAGACGGAGCATCAAACCTCCATATCATAAAATAGATTTCAATAATCAATTATTAATATAGTAGTCACATTCTCTTAGTGGCAAAAATTAAACTATCTTATACAAATGCAGTTGATTTGCTCTCAAATAACACTGTGTTTCTTAATAGTACTTACCACAAAAGTAAGTTATTATTTCTTTAATTTATCCTTCCAAACTAGGCTACAAACCCCATGAACTTATGGACCACATCTGTCTTGTTCAACCCAATGTATGAAAAATTCAGAATCACACCAGATACATAACAAGGACGAATAAAGATTTGCTTAAAGGGTGAATAAAATGTATTTGCTTGGATTAGAGACTGACCATGAAAGAAAAGAAAGAAATCTAGGAAAGCAAACATTTTGTCTGAAGAAAAAAGCCAAAGTAGGAATAGAACTAAAAGGAAGTGTCCAGTGAAGTTAAAGAGATTAAAATCAGTGAGGTCAGCTTTGAGACATCCTGATAAACTGAATATTTCCAATTTAGGAAAATATCTAGTCATTATAGATCAGAAAATAAATACCCCAGTCTGTTAAATTAATTGACCAAAACCATAAATTTACTTAGTGTTAGAGGTTGTATTAGAACCTAGGTTTACTGACTCCAAGATCAGTCCTTTTTCCAAGTCCCTGCTTTCTTTCGTTTATCTGTGACTTACTGAGGATACAGTCTGAACAAAAACATGTGGCAGGGTGATGGTAGAAATTGCTGGAGGAAAGATGAGCCTTTCATGCTGATGACTTCCCTTTATTGTCATGCTGCTAACTGATGCCTTGGTCTCCATAATTAATCATCCCTGACAACAGTCTATCAACAAATTAATGTACCTCCGTGTCTTGGAAAACTTAGCTGCTTTCTAAAGCATTTGTTTTTACTCTAATTGTTCAGGCAAATACTCTTATTTAGAACAGAATATGGTTTTTGGATGAACTCAGGACATAAAATGCTAGTTTAACCTGTTTGACTCAATCTTTCCTTCCCTGGAAGGACTGAGACCCTTGAACAGGGTCCATCATGAGTGAACTACTTAGAAGCTGCCATAATGTTGTCTGTATTCAAGTTCTACCTCCTTCATGAATCACTCTTGACTCATCCAACCTGAGTAGCTTTTTGTTTGTAAGATGTCATTTTAACTCCACAAATGAATCATAGCACTACTCTACCTATAATATTTCTTCATAAACCCACAGTACCTAGAATAATGCTGGAGGACATAATAGATCTTCAGTAAAAACTTGACTATCTTTTCTGAGTCCAAGTGTATTGAAGTTGATCCCCAATCTTAATATAGATGCAAGGACTCCGGACTTTGTTTGGGACTTCATATTAAATATAAGCTCTGGGTTTTTTGTTTGTTTTAATGTTTAATTCTGAGAAAGACTGTGTGCACACAGGTGGGGGAGGGACAGAGAGAGAGAGAGAAAAGAGAGAGAGAAGAGAGAATCCCAAGCAGGCTCTACATTCAATGTGGGGCTCAATCTCACCAACTGTGAGATTATGACTTGAGCCAGAATCAAGAGTCGGATGCTTAATTCACTCAGCCACCCAGGCACCTCGAATATAAGCTCCATTCATGATTGAATCATTCTTTGAATTCATCTCTGGTTTAGCTCTTAAATTTTATAGGAATTATTTCTATTATTTTTTAAAGAAGCTGCATGGGCTAATGAAATAGGCCTCAATATCTGAAAACCCATATTTCACATTCTATCACCTAATAATTTGGTTACCTTGAGTAACACAGATTTCATCTCTGTGCCCTTTCTCATCTGCAAAATGCATAAAATTAATATCTTATAGAACTGAGCATATGAGAAAATACATGTCACCAAATCTAGTTAATTGTTTCTCTTTAATGCCTGTAGTAATTGAAATAACATATATGTCCATAGTGAGGACATACATAAGTAAGGTTTTGTAAATTAAAACAATCAAATGAATTATTTGGAAAGTAAGTGAATTAATCAGATATATACTTGTCACCATGGAAAAATCTCAAAAATATAACATTGAATCAAAACATCAAATTATAAAATGATACATAGAAAGTGAAATAATTTTCTAAATTCTGAAAACACTCAATATTTATAACATTATTAAATGTAGATAAATATATAGGTATTAGAAGTATAAAAGTTTTAATAAGAAGGATATCGACCCAACAACTTCAGAGTACTGTTTTTCTCTGGTGAGGGAAAGGGAGAAATCTGACGTGAGTGATTCCAGTTGTTTTTGTAATGATTTACTACTCAAAAAAGTCTGATAAAATAACAGATATTTGTGGTTAAATCTTGAAGTTAAATTCCAATCATACAGTTTTGAGTACTTTTCAAAGGGTTGACGTATGTTTTACAATTTCATTTTTAATTTAATACATCTGCCATGTATTTGTTTCTTTCTCTTCTCACTGCCCCTCTTATCAACAGATAGCAGTAATCTACCACAATGCCTCATCAAGATCCTCTCCTTCAAGTGTTTCTGCTGCTCCAAGAAAAACCCATCTGCTCTCAAAACAAACCTATTTATAGTATTAATAGTTTCATGAGTCCTCTTTTGTCTCCAGATGAACCACCATCTCCTAATAAAGCATCCAGACTTGTCTGGAGTCTGGGCCTTTCCAACCTCATTTTCTATCTTATTTCCTTACATCCATTACTGTGCCCCATGATCCAGAAATATCTATTTATTATTTGACAATGCCACATAATACATATGCCCCCATGCCTTCAAGTATAGTCGTTCTTCTTCTTCAACTTCCCTTCCACCAATTCCGCCCACTGCTCTTCTTTCTGGAAGGATACAATTCATACCTCAAGTAAATCATGCTCTAATGTTTATTTACTCTCCTTTCCCCATCATCTCTTCACACTGTAAGCAGATATATAGCTTTCTTGTCCATGTTCCCACTCATAGCATTTTATTCAGGCCCCTAAGCATTGCTCACCATCTTACATTACAGTTAGTTTCATATGTAAATGGATTGAGGGGAGGAATTGTGTTTATCCTTTTTGTAATCTCAACCACTAACACATGTTAGACTAAAAAAGGATGGAGAGAAACACTGAAGATATTGCCTCTGTCAAAATTGGCTAATGGTTCCAATGGTGTGAAAACATGACCTAGACATAATATAGGTATAGCCTTCAACATGGGAAAATCAGATTGCAGTTGAAATAGTAATAGGTTAAAAAGAAAAGAAAAAAGAAATAGTAGAGAAATAATATTAGGCATAGCAGCTTTATATTTATAATATCACAATTCAGCAAACATAGGATACAATTGGATGATTTTTAAAAACATGAAAATATGCCTGATTATATAACTGATGAAAATATGCCTAGTGAAGAGACTGGGAAGAGTTCTGAAGAGACAGAGAAAATAGAAAATAGATTGTAAAGGTGAAAAAGAATTAGGGGAAAAGAAAAAATGATATCAAACTTAATACTAAAATGGAAGAGGAATGAAGAAAAACTGTAGGGATGCCTGGGTGGCTAAATTGGTTGAGCTTCCCACTCTTGATTTTTGGCACTGGTCATAAACCCATGGTTCATCGGATCAAGCCCTGCGTCAGGCTCCATGCTAAGAGCACGCAGCCTGCTTGAGATTCTCATCCTCCCTCTCTGCCCCTACCCAGCCGATGTTCTCTCTCTCTCTCTCTCTCTCTCTCCCTCCCTCTCTCTCTCCCCCCTTTGTCTGTATCTCTCTCTCTCTATCTTTCTCTCTCTCTCTCTCTCTTGCATGCTCGCTTGCTCTCTCTCTCTCTCTTTGCCCCTCCCTCCCTCTCCAAAATCAATAAACTGTAAAAAAAAAAAAAAAAAAAAAGGAAAATAATATCTAATGACAAAGAGAAGACAAGGCACACTTTAAGTAAGAGACAGTTTATCAGTTACGATTTGTATTACTTTCTCAACCCACTCTCCAGAAATTCTGTAATTATAAACACCTTATAGCACTATGTCTGCAAGTGTCCTTTTTAATGTTTTCTTTATTTATTTTGAGTGGAAGGAGGGAGGAGCAGAGAGAGAGAGAGAGAATCCCAAGCAGACTTCACACTGAGAGTGAGCCCTAACACGGGACTCCATCTCACCACCATGAGATCATGACCTAGGCAGAAATCAAGAGTTGTACTCGTAACTGACTGAGCCACCCAGGCACCCCTGTCTTCAGGTGTGGTGTCTTTTGAGTGCTTTATCTCTTGGAAGACTTTCTCCATGAGCTTAATCAGTTACAGACATCTAGCAGTGATTTTCTTTGACTTTTGGCTCTCCAATCGCCTTCCACCCCACAAGAACTAGGAATTTGAGGAAAAGTGAATTTAGAGGGGAAGGACCTATAAATATGGGACCTAATAGGGCAACTTTGAATGTTTTTTAGTTACCCTGAAATGTGTACTGGGTGGGGGGTTGGGGGGAACTGAAAGTCAAAAATAAGTTTTTACCAGATGTTCTAAAAGGAAGAGAAATGCATAAACAAATATCAGAGAATACAGAAATTCACACATCAGAGTTTTAAATCCACTTGAGGCATAGTCAGGATCCAATTTTCCACCGTGAGCAATAGTCATAGACAGGATTCTGGATGGAAACACCAGCATATGATGTTTATTCACTTAGAAGTCATCCAATACCTACAATCAACCTCCTGGTTGGTTATATTCTGAAAGCAGCTTTTCATAAATTGGTGGTGCTCAAAAGGGAAAGTTTTTACACTATTGTCCTCAAACACATTAATTATAACCATTTGTTTTAATTGATTAAATGTCCATGATAGAAAAGCCATAACTCTTTGCCTGATTAACCCTTTTTCTTGACCCATATAGAATTTATCAGTCTTCCAGAAACAAATCCCCAGATACTGAATCCTTTATGGATGAAAGAAATGTTAGCAGCTGGGGTTCCAAATAATAGAATTATCCAGCTGAAAGGAACCCAAATCTCCTACATTTGAAAATCAAAACCATCATTCATATATAAATCTCCTTTCCAATCTAAAAATATTGAGGGGTTAGAACCTCCCTCAGCTAAAATATCCTGCACTTTATTTTTCAAATTATCACAAAATCCTTCTTAATACCTAAGTAAAAATCTGCTTCTCCTAACTTAAAACAATTTCTTTTTTTTTTTNCAATTTCTTTTACTTTCTATAATTGTGTGCAATACGAATAGTTTTTGGTGTCCCTTTAAATTTTTTTTCTCTTCCTTATGCTCTGCTTTTTATTTCTGTCAGTTAGCTTTATATACATAAGCTCAACAAAGTCACCTGTCAGCTTCCTGAATGCTAAATGGAATAAGCCAGTCAGAAAGAGACAAATAGTATATGATTTCACTGAGATGTGGAATTTAAGAAACAAAACAAAAAAGAGACCAAAATATGGTGGTTGCCACAGGAGAAGGAGATGGGGGGATGATTGAAATAGGTGAACAGGGTTAAGAGTACATTTATTATGATGAGCACTGAGTAATATATAGAAAGGTTGAATTGTTATAGCGTACCCCTAAGGCTAATAAATATAAACTGTATATTCATTACACGAATAAAAATTTCATTTTTAAAAACTTAAATCCTTATAATCTCTTTTTCATCTACTTGCCCACTCAAAAAATAACATTTCTCAACTTTCTCTAAACCCTTCCACATTCTACTTACAGTTTACAAAATTAATGTAAAACACTCTAAAATTCTAAAGCACATAAGAGAACAGGAGAACTAATTTGATCTCCTGGTAGTTTTCATTTTGTTTTTAAATTTTTCACAGAACATTTTAAGATGATATTTACATTGGAAATAATTTGTTCAGCTTTGGGTTTTTGAGTGTCTCCTCTATTGAGTGATTTATGAGACTCTTTTCCATCTTACAAATTTTACAAGTACCTAATAAATTTGCTTCTCTTTTCACAGAAAATAAGTTTATACTTCATGTTATTTGAAAAGCTAATGGATAGCACCACAACCCTTGTTTTCTTAGTTACGTATGTCACCAATGTTTCTTACCTGTTTGTCAAA
Source organism: Crocuta crocuta (assembly GCF_008692635.1). NCBI lineage: Eukaryota > Metazoa > Chordata > Mammalia > Carnivora > Hyaenidae > Crocuta > Crocuta crocuta. Next base: position 248,192 of record NW_027531308.1, read on the forward strand.
TTGCAGGGGATGAGAATCATTTATATAACCATCACTGGTAACAGAAGGCTGAATCCTAAACATTATAAAGCCATTTAACTTTTTCTACCATCTTTCACACTGTCCTATCACTGTGTAATTCTAGTTAAAAGTCAAGGTCAGCTAACCTCCAATACGTCAATACCCTTTGTCACAATTATTCTCTACTACTAGCCAGTTGGTTATCCCAGACACCATCTACTCTGCTTTAGGATAAGACTCACGTACTTGAGGATGTGACTCATGTTCATAGCAATTCCAACAACAGAAACATGTCTGACACTAGAGCTCTCCTTATTATTAAATTTATTATCATCTTATCATTTTACCTGTATAGATAAAAGAGCATTTTCATAGAGTCTTAGATTTTCCTTTGTTCTCTAATGCAGAGTGCCATAAAATCCTGCCATATGTAGAAATAAAGCTAATTAATAGTTCCAGAGAACAGTGAGCAAGTGGCACTGCAGATAGGAATTTAGAAGGAGCCCATGGATCAAGGGACTTTACCCCTAGGGACCTTTGGGTTTGACCAAAGCAACCAAAGTTTCTAAAAATTCACAATAAGATACTAGAGAAGAAGAGGGGCGCCTGGGTGGCTTAGTCGGTTAAGCGTCCGACTTTCGCTTAGGTCATGATCTCGCGGTTCGTGGGTTCGGCCCCGCGTTGGGCTCTGTGCTGACTGTCAGCTCAGAGCCTGGAGCCTGTTTCAGTCTGTGACTCCCTCTCTCTCTGACCCTCCCCTGCTCACGCTGTCTCTCTCTCTCCTAGAAATAAATAAAACATTAAAAAAAAAAAGATACTAGAGAAGAAGAGGAAAAAACATATATATCAATATACAATGATAAGAACATACTGTGTTCAAGGTCTTGTTACCTTGATTTAAAACTTTCAAATATTTCAACATATCGCTTACAGGTTGCCATTTTTTCTCTTGCCCAAGTCCCCACGAACGTCAGAAGTAAGCTCTTTTCCATCTGTTGGTTCAGTGACATAGGGAGCCCAAAGTAGCCAAAGACTAGTCTCATCCATGTTCCCTTTGGAAACTTTCTCCCCTGGAGCACTGAGACCCCCGGACCTACTAAACCAAAGCCAACAAGAATAAATACAGGGAGCATAAGTTTCTCCAGTGAATTATTTAGTCTTATTACAAGAGTGACTTTTTCCACTTTGGTCTTATATATTCCAGCTTTAAGACAGACAGCAATGTATATATTGGGTGCTGGTTTAAGGTGTATACTGCGTCAAATAGCTTCCTAAACTTGCAAGGTTTTATACCAACCTTTTGGTACAAAAGCTAAGCATACACCAGGCCATTCCACCATTCTATCAGTGAGTTGCTTCTGGGTTGTGGAGCATGAGTAACTCTAGTGATTCTATGGGTGTAAACCCATTGTCACACTTTATTTTGATAAATATGTCCTCAGAGCCAATGTTGTATAACACATGATAAGACAAGACAGGAAAGGTCTTCTCTAAATCTATGATTGATAGTGCTAGCAGAAGCACTAAGGGTAGGGGAAAAATCAGAACCCAGAATAAGTTTATATCACTATGATGACAGGTCTCTAACCTCTCCACAAAAGGTATACAGTGGGTTTCCTGAGAGTATGTTGAGGTATGGCACCATAGAGAGTATTGAGGTTTTACTTTTACATTGTCAGCTTAGGCACACAGCACTGATGGTACACAGATCATCTTTAGTGAAGGGAAATTCATGTTGAGTCTACACAGAGACTTCAAATATACTGCTATGGCCACTGTTTAGTGTTTCTAGGAAAACAAATTCTGAGATCAAGATTAACACACATGGAATTTGTTAGGGAATGCTATTCGGCTCAATTAATTCCATTTGAAAGTTAGGAAATAGCAGGAGTTGGCAGAGGCGCAAGTTGCCAAACTTGTGGGAGCTCTGCACCTGGGATGAGATTCCAGAATTGCCCAAAGTGGACTGTTAACCAATCATAGTATGCAAACTAACACAGAAAGTGAACATGGCCTTCAGTATGTCAGCTGTCTCTTTTTTTGTATTATTTTTATTTTAATTTTAGAGTGAGAGCACATGCAAGCAGGGAAAATAGAGCACACAAGTGGGAAAGAGGGGTAGAGAATGAGAATCTTTTTTTTTTTTTAATTTTTTAACGTTTTATTTCTTTTTGAGAGAGAGACCGCATAAACAGGGGAGTGTCAGAGAGAGAAAGAACACAGAATCCAAAGACAGGCTCCAGGCTCTGAGTGAGCTGTCAGCACAGAGCCCAACGCGGGGCCCGAACCCACGAACCGTGAGATCATTACCTGAGCCGAAACCAGACGCTTAACTGAGTGAGCCACCCAGGTGCCCGGAGAGAGAGAGAATCTTAAGCAGACTCCACACTCAGTATGGAGCCCAACACAGGCCACAATCCCATGACCCTAGAATAATGACCTGAGCTGAAATCAAGAGTTGGATGCTCAACTGACTGAGCCACCAGATGCCCCTTTTTCTTTCTTCTTTTTTTTCAACACTCCTTAGTCAAGGGTATTCCCCAAAGGGCAAATTAGTGTCAGATAACAACCTTCCAAAGTGAGGAATAAATCTTTCTGCCCTGAATAAATCTTTCTGTCCTGAAGGAAGGGATCTGGGTGGCAGCTCATAACACATGTCATATCCACCCCTAGGTCCCTTGCATATCCTTGATTCATTTGAGTTCTAGGAACAGCTTCTTCAGGACTTTCCTAACTTCTTATCTTGAAGGCATCTTGAAAAGGGAAATTTAATAGGGTAAATTACAACACCTTTGGGGTACATGGTGAAAAATTGGAAAATTTTCTAATTTCATTGTTATTTCAGGTAATATGATCCCAGCAGTAGGGCTCTTTGCACAGAGTCTGAAACTGATGCAGAAGAATCTTTTCCAGATCTGAGCTCCACTCCAAGCTGACAATTTTCATGTCATCTGGTACATGTGTTATAGTGATAGTACTGGATGTATACTCTGCTTCCTTCAGAAAGGGAAGAAGCCATAGTATTTTCCAGAGAAGTGTTTACATTCTCACCAACATCTTTACCAGCACTTGTTATCTTTTATCTTTTTGCTAATAGCCTTCACAGGGGCAAGAGGTGATATATCATTTTGGTTTTGATTTGCATTTCTGTGAAAATTAGTGATGTTGATCATCTTTTCATATGCCTTTTGCCCATTTGTATGTCTTCTTTGGAGAAATGCCTATTCATACCTTTTGCCCATTTTTAAATTGGGTTGTGGTTTTGTTTTTGTTTGTTTTTGCCAGTGAACTGTTTGAGTTTCTTATATATCTTGGATATTAACCCCTTATCACATAAATGGTTTGTAAATATTTTCTCCAGTTCTATAATTTTTCTTTTGACTCTGATTGTTTGTTGTTGTTGAGGGTTTTTTGGGCTTCAGTGGTGGGGGTAGTTTTGCTGTGCGGGAGTTTTTTTAGTTCGATTTAGTCCAGCTTTTCTAATTTTGCTTATGTTGCCTCTGCCTTTGACATCATATCAGAGTAATCATTGCCAAACCCAAAGAGGCTACTCTATATGTCTTCCATGAGTTTTACAGTTCCATTTCTACATTTAAGTCTTTAATCTATTTTGAGTGGATTTTTGTATATGATGCAAGATAAGGACCCAATTTAATTCTTTTGCATGTGGATATTTAGTTTTCCAAAGCCTTTTGTTGAAGAGACTATCTTTTCCCTACTCTGTATTCTTGGCACTCTTGTCAAAATTTAGTTGATCATTTATGTGTGAATCCGTTACTGGGATCTGCAGTTTGTTTCATTGGTCTGTATGTCTTACACCAGTATCATAGTGTTTTAACTACTGTGGCTTTGTAAAGTATTTTGAAATCTGGAAATATGATGCCTCCAACTTTGTTCTTTCTCAGTATTGCTTTGGCTGTCAGGATCATTTGTGACTCAATATTAATTTTAGGTTTTTTTTTCAATTTCTATTAAAAATGACATTGGAATTTTGATAAGGATTTCATTGAATCTATGACTATCATTGGGTAATATGTATAATAACAGTATTCATATCTATGATCATATTCTTCCATTTATTTTCATCTGCTTTAATTTCTTATATCAATGATTTGTAGTTTTCAGTGTATGAGTCTTCGACTCCTTGGTTTTACTCTTTTTGATGCTATTATCACTGTGACCAGTTTCTTAATTTATGTTTTAGATAACTCACTGCTAGTGTTTGAAAATGCACTCGAATTACCATAAGACCCAGCAATCTCACTTCATGATATACAGTCAAGTATTTAAATCAGGATCTCAAAGAAATATATGCACTCCTATGTTCATTGCAGCATCATTCACAATAGTCAAGATGTGGCAACAACCTAACTATCCATCAATAGATGATGGATAAAGAAAATTTCATATATATGTGCAATGAAATATCATTCAGCTTTTATTTTTTTTATTTTTTTTACAAATAGTTTATTGTCAAGTTGGTTTCCATATAACACCCAGTGCTCATCCCCACAAGTGCCCTCTTCCAAGCCCATCTACCCCCTCCCCTCCACACACATGAGTCCTCAGTTTGTTATCAGCATTCAAGACTCTCTCGTGGTTTGCCTCTCTCCCTCTCTCCCACTATTTCCCCCCTTCTTCCCCACGGTCCTCCATTAAGTTCCTCCTAATCCACATATACATGCACACATATGGTATTTGTCCTTCTCTGCCTGACTTATTTCGCTAAGCATAACACCCTCAAGGTCCATCCATGTTGCTACACATGGCCAGATTTCATTCTTTCTCATTGCCATGTAGTATTCCATAATATAGATAAACCATATCTTCTCGATCCATTCGTCCATCGATGAACACCTAGGCTCTTTCCATGTTTTGGCAATTGTTGTCATTCAGCTTTTAAAAAAGGAAATCCTATAGTATGTGACAACATGGATGAACCTTGAGGACGTTGTGCTAAGGTGAAATAAAAGTTACCAAAAAAATACTGCATAACTCTTATATGATAACAGAGTCAAACTTATAAAAACAGAGAGCAGGGTGGTGGTTTCTGGGGCTGTAGGGAGGGGGAAATGGGAAGGTATTAGTCAAAGAGTATAGAGTTTCAGTTCAACAAAATGGTAAGTCTTAGAGAGCTAATGTACAGCATAGAGCCCATAATTAACAATACTGTATAGCATACTTAAAATTTTTCTAAGAGGGAAGATCTTATGTTAAGCATTTTTGTTACAAAACAAACAAATAAATGTAAGGAAGAAGGAAACTACTGGAAGCGATGGCTTTGTTTATAGAATAGATTATAGTGATGGTTTCATGACTGTATACATAACTCCAAATTCATCAAGTTATATATATTAAATATGCTCAGCTTTTGGTATGTCAATCATACCTCAATAAAGTAGTTTTAAAAAGAAAGAGTAAACAGTTTGGAAATGATGAGTTGAAATGGCCATGACTTTAGTCCCTTATATAAGCAGAATCTACAGAATGGTATTATAATTCACTTTTTTGTAGGAAAGGAAATAAAGCAATAGATCAATGTTTAAGGTCATTCAGATAAAAATTTGTAATCTTCAACTTCCAAATACTAGTCTGCAGTTACTAACAAATGATTAGTTAAACTTGGAGTTGCTGAGAAAAAAGAAAAATTGCAGAAAAGTATATCAATCTGATTGTACTAGAAATTTCTCCACTTGTTTATTCTTTTTTTAATTTTTTTATATTTTTTTTACAAATAGTTTATTGTCAAGTTGGTTTCCATACAACACCCAGTGCTCATCCCCACAAGTGCCCTCCTCCACGCACATCTCCCCCCTCCCTCCCCCCACCCATCAGTCCTCAGTTTGTTCTCAGTATTCAAGAGTCTCTTATGGTTTGCCTCTCTCCCTCTCCCCCACTATTTCCCCCCTTTTTCTCCCCCTTGGTCCTCCACTAAGTTCCTCCTAATCCTCCTATACATGCAATCATATGGTATTTGTCCTTCTCTGCCTGACTTATTTCACTCAGCATAACACCCTCCAGACACATTGAACAATGGAATAGAATTGAGAACTCAGAAGTGGACCCAAAAGTATACAACCAACTAATCTTTGACAAAGCAGGAAAGAGTATCCAATGGAAAAAAGACAGCCTCTTTAAAGATGGTGCTGGGAGAACTGGACAGCAACATGCAGAAGGATGAAACTAGATCATTTTCTCACACCATACACCAAAATAAACTCAAAATGGATAAAGGACCTGAATGTGAGACAGGAAACCATCCACTTGTTTATTCTTAATGAGAAGGGTAGAAAGAGCTCCAGACACTACTCAAAATATCAGAAAGATGTACAGGTATGAGCATGGGAGCTGCATGCTCCCAAAGTAGCTGTTTCTACTGCTATCGATGCAGCAAGGCTTCTAGAAGAAGACTGTTCTTGCTAGGACATAAATAAAATTTTGCTAGTGACTGTAAAATTCCTTCCTTTTAGAGTTAGAAAACTAATGTACAGGAAAGATAAATGGCGTTGAAGCTAAGGAACAAGTTGGTGGCAAATCCAGAATTAATAGATTTGACCCCTGGTTTCCCATCAGTCTGGGTTATTTCTACTACAACATGCTTCTTTTGCTATGGTGGTTCAACCATTTCATCTAGTCTGTCGCCCAGAAAATCATAATATATCAAAGCTAGCTTATTCATATTGTCCAAATTCTTCACGTTTACCCCATTGGACTCAAATCTTCTGCTCCTACTTATACTTCATCTGGAGATCAACATTTAAGACCTCTGTGCAGTTCTAGTGAATAACTTCTCCAATATGGAACGTGAAGTCATTATTTGATTCCACCCATCCTGCTGTCTTCTATATTTTGGTTGTGAGTTTATTTGTTCCAATTCCCCTATTTAATTACAGAATTGATTCATTCCCAATTCACTAGATTAATCTCTCCCTTCTCTATTTCTTGATGAGTTTCCATCCATTTAACCTACCTGGACCACTATCCAAACCATAATGGAATCAAAAGACCAAACTTTTACTTTTAGAATATCATTAACATCTATCATAAAAAGACAGCTGAGTAGCAGCACTGAAATATATACACTATTTCATTTTTAATATATACTGTTAACGGTCCTGTATGGGCATTTCATGATCACATCTGTTTATTTGAAGAAATGCATTTAAATATTTACTCTTATTATATGCTTACTGATTAAACCAAAGGCTATTACATCACTGAATGGATACAGCTTATTGATGCCTTCTTTCGATGATCAGTGGACTCATGATCAGTAAGGAATGGAATTACTATAATTGAGAAGCACTGTGTGTATCATTCCACACGTGAGTGAAATCATATGGTATTTATCTTTGACTTGTTTCACTTGGCATAATTCACTAAGGGGTACCTGAGTGGCTTAGTCGGTTAAGCATAGTACACTCTTGCTCCATCCATATCATTACAAATGGTAAGATTTCATTCATTTCTATCACTGACACACACCCACAACATCTTTCTTAGCCATTGTTATCCATCTTTCTTACCCATTCTCATCCGTGAAAAAGATTTCATTCTTTTCTATCACTGACTCACATTTTATTGTGGGGTGTCCACCACATCTTTTTTATCCATTCATCAGTCAATGGTCATTTGGGGTCTTTCCATAATTTGGCTATTGTTGATAGCATCCTATAAACATTGGGGTGCATGTGTCCCTTCGAATCAGCATTTTTGTATCCTTTGGATAAATACATAGCAGTGTACTTGCTGGATCATAGGATAATCTTATTTTTAATTTTTTGAGGAACCTCCATACTGTTTTCCAGAGTGGCTGCACCAGTTTGCATTCCTACCAACAGTGCAAAAGTGTTCTCCTTTCTCCACATCCTTGCCGGCATTTGTTATTTGCTGAGTTGTTAACTTCAGCCATTGTGATAGGTATGAGGTGGTATCTCACTGTGGTTTTGATTTGTATTTTCTTGATGATGAATGATGTTGAGCATATTTTCATGTGTCTCATATATATGAATACCTTCTTTGGAAAGGTGTCTATTCATGTCTTCTCCCCATTTCTTCACTGCATTATTTGGTATTTTGGGTGTTGAATTTGATAAGTTCATTAACCCTTTATCTGAAACATCGTTTGCAAATATCTTCTCCCATCCTGTCAATTGCCTTTTAGTTTGATGATTGTTTCCTTAGCTGTGCAGAAGCTTTTTGTCTTGATGAGGTCCCAATAATTAATTTTTGCTTTTGTTTCCCTTGCCTTCAGAGACATGTCTGGTAAGAAGTTGCTATAGCTGAGGTCAAAGAGGTTGCTGCCTGTTTTCCCCTCTAGGATTTTGATGGTTTCCTGTGTGGTTTTTTTTTTTTTCCATTGAATATTCTTTCCTGCTTTGTCAAAAATTGGTTGGCCATATGTTTGTGGGCCCAATTCTGGTTTCTATATTCTATTCCATTGATCTAAGTGTCTGTTTCTGTGCCAATACCATACTGTCTTGATGACTACAGCTTTGTAATACAGCTTGAAGTCAGAAAATGTGACACCTCCTGCTTTGGTTATCTTTTTCAACATTGCTTTAGCTATCCAGTATCTTTTCTGGTTCCATACAAATTTGAGGATTGTTTGTTCTAACTCTGTGAAGAATGCTGGTGTTATTTTGATAGGGATTGCATTGAATAAGTAGATTGCTTTGGGTAGTAGCAACATTTTAACAATATTTGTTTTTCCAATCCATGAGCATGGAATGCTTTTCCATTTCTTTGTGTCTTCTTCAATTTGTTTCATAGGCTTTCTATAGTTTTCAGAAAGAAGATATTTTACCTTTTTGGTTGGGCTTATTCCTAGGTGTCTTATGATTTTGGTGCAATTGTAAATGGGATCGACTCCTTGATTTCTTTTTCTGTTGCTGCTTTATTGGTGTATAGAAATGCAACCGATTTCTGTACATTGATTTTATGTCCTGCAACTTTGCATATCAGTTCTAGCAGTCTTTTGGTGGAGTGTTTTGGGTTTTCCATATAGACTGTTATGTCATCCACAAAGAGTGAAAGTTTGAATTCTTCTTTGACAGTTTGTATGCATTTTATTTCTTTTTGTTGTCTGATTGCTGAGGCTAGGACTTCTAGTACTATGTTGAACAGCAATGGTGAGATTGGATATCCCTGTCATGTTCCTGACTTTAGGGGGAAAGATCTCAGTTTTTTCCCCATTAAATATGATATAGACTGTGGGCCTGTCATATATGGCCTTTATGATGTTGAAGTATGTTCCATCCATCCCTTCTTTCTTGAAGGTTTTTATTAGGAAAGGATGCTATATTTGTCAAATACTGTTTCTGCATCTATTGAGAGAATCATATGGTTCTTATCTATTCTTTTATCAATCACACTGATTGATTTGCAAATACTGAACCACTCCTGCAATTCAGGAATAAAGACCACTTGTTCATGGTGAATGATTCTTTAAATATACTGTTGAATTTGATTTGCTAGTATCTTTTGAAAATTTTTGCATCCATGTTCATCAGGGATATTGGCCTGGAATTCTCCTTTTTAGTGGATTCTCTGGTTTGGGAATCAAGGTAATGTTGGCTTCATAGAATGAGTTAAGAAATGTTCCTTCCATTTCTATTTTTAGAATGGTTTGAGAAGCGGTATTAACTCTTCTTTAAATGGCTGATAGAATTCCCCTGGGAAGCCACCTGGCCCAGGACCCTGAACAAATCAAAAAGATCAAGATCACACCATGCATACTTTCAGATCACAGTGCCATGAAACTCAAACCAACCACAAGAAAAATTTGGAAAGACTTCAAAATACATGGAAGTTAAGGAATATTCTACTAAAGAATGAATTAATAAATCATGAAATTAAAGACTAAATTAAAAAATTCATGGAAGCAAATGATAATGAAATCACAACAGTCCAAACTCTTTGGGATGCAGCAAAAACCTCCTAAGAAGAAACTACATTGCACTTCACGCCTCTCTCAAGAAGCAAGAAAGGTGTCAATTACACAGCCTAACTTTACACCTAAAGAAACTAGAAAATGAGTGGCAAATGAAACCTAAAGTCAACAGAAAAGAGGAGATAATAAAGATTAAAGCAGAAATAAATGATAGAGAAACAAAACCAGTTGAACAGATAATTAAAACTAAAAGCTGATTTTTAATTTTTTTAATATTTATTTTTTAGAGGAGAGAGAGAGAGCACAATTTGGGGAGGGGCAGAGAGAGACACAGAATCTGAAGCTGGCTCCAGCACAGAGCCTGACGTGGGGCTTGAACTCACAAACCGCAAGATCATAACCTGACCCAAAGTCGGATGCTTAACTGACTGAGCTACCCAGGTGCCCCTAAAAGCTGGGTTTTTAAAAGAATTATCAAAAAGAAAAAGGAACCAAATAGATAAAATCATGAATGAAAGAGGAGAGATCACAGCCAACCCTACAAAAATACAGTTATGAGAGAATACTATGAAAAATTGCATGCCAAAAATCTGGGCAATCTAGAAGAAATGGATAAATTTCTTGAAACTCACACACTACCAAAACTGAAACAGGAATAAATAGAAAATTTGATCAGGCCCATAACCAACCAAAAATTCAATCATTTATCAAAGATTTGTGGGGGGGGGGGTGTTGGCTTCTTAAAATTCTAAGGTTACTGTGCTTCACCCCTATTATGGTGCAGTTCAAAATCATGGTATTGGTGAAATGAAGAGTTACAAAGACCATTTACAGGGGAATTCATTCAGTCTTAGGAAGCAACTCCATCAAAATTTGATTTAAACCAGCTTACCATCTTATTCTCTCATCCATGAGATAATACTTCATACATGATCACTTTATATATGAACCATGTTCTTAACTGTTTGAAAATTATACTTTGACCGTTTGGAGATCCAACAAGATATTTAAGTGGACTCACCTTGTCGGGACAATAAACTGTGTTTTCTAAGCTATGCACTTCCTAAGACATTTAGACTTAGTTGTGTCTCTTCTGGATTCTCACCTTCACTGACATTTTTATCTCTATTTTATTTTTCTGCTTTGGTAGTTTTTGTTTGTTGGTTGGCTTGTTTCTGGTTCTGCCAAGTTTGGTTCCAGTGCTGGTTTTGCACAGGGCTGATAAGTTATTCCTCGTTGGTGACAAGAGAGATTGTTAATTTGGTTACATGATTTACTAATTTCGCAGTCTCTATTAGGATGGTGAGGATTCATCATGAGTTGAATTCTGTACACCCACCACCAGCAGGATTTATGTTGAAGTCCCCCAATAATTCAGAATGTTAATTTAGTTTGGAATAAGGCCATTACAACTGAAATGAGTTAAGATTAGGGTGAGACCTAATCCAATATGACTAGTGTCCTTTTAAAAGGGAGAAATTCGGTTAAAAACAGACATGCCTAGAGGAAGAATAATGGCTGGAGGGGAACAGGGAGAAGACAGCCATCTACAAGTCAAGGAGAAAGCCCTGGAAGTGATCCTTCCCTCACAGCTCTTCGAAGGAACCAATCCTGCCACCACCTTGATTTTGAACTTCTGGCTTCCAGAGCTGTGAAGCAATAATTTCTACTTATGATACCTAGTTTGCAGTGCTTTTGTTGCAAAAACTTTAGCAAACCAATACAGGAACTATTGTCTATCAGATGAGAGATGAGGAGAATTTGGTTTGTCCGTCTGTTTTTTAATCTGTTTGTTTGTGTAAGAATCTGTATTGTTTCTGATGAAAGCAAAGTTTCTTTGAGTTCCTAGGTCTGTATGTGTCTCTACTTTTGATATCTTGGTAGATATGATTCTACCTTTGATCTGTAGGTAAGGTTGTAAAATAGAATCTAAGAGCTTTATGATGCCTTTTATACTATAATCGATAAAACTTTTATTCTCATTATATGACTCTGAAATATTTTTCTACCTCAAGTAGATACTAATAGCATTTATTCAAAGCCTCTAAAAATAGAGTATGGAAGAATTCATTTATAGAGGTTAACAAGTGCTGACATGAATCTAGCATACCCCATATTTCAAAAAAGTTTTAAAAGCTGAACTTCTATATTAAATTATGCTATATTTTCAGAAAAAAATATTACAAAATTTATTAACTAGAGGCATTTTATACAATATTCTATAATCACATAGTCTAAATAAACTCTTGGACAATTCAAACTAATTTGATATCTTATAGAACAGCGTTAGATCTTCTCCATGATCTTCATTGTACAGACCATAAAACAAGCATTTAAAATTAGAAAAAATGTAAAATTATATGTTCAATTTATTACACTTCTGACAGTTCTGTATTGTGTCCACTTAAACATAACATCTAATATCCCTAGCAATTTTAAGACCTTGAGTTAGTGCTAAATAATTACTGGATATGCTTTGGATAATTTTAAAATAAGATTAATTAGGGAATCTTTGGTCACTGTGTGTACATGTGTGCATGTGTGTGTGTGTGTGTGTGAGAGAGAGAGAGAGAGGGAGATTTATGTCTTAGTAGAATGTCTATATCTTTTGATCAAGTTAGTGAATGTGCTCATTTAAGAATAACATTTATCGCCTATAAGAAAGTATAAGTAAGATGTGTGTGGCTGCTGGGCATTATGTTTCATGTGTTCATAAGCTTTGCCAGTTTACTAAAATGATCACATATGACATAAAATTCTCAATTACCTTCAAAAGCACAATGAAACACAACTTAGTTATGTTGGTTAAAAGTTATAATTGAGGCACCTGGGTGACTCATTCCATTAAGTGTCTAACTCATGATCTCAGCTCGGGTCTTGATCTCAGGGTTGTGTCTTCAAGCCCTGTGTTGGGGTCCATGCTGGGGATAAAGCCTACTTAAAAAAAAGTTATAATTAACTTGGGTGACTGAGAATATACCAGAAGTAACATGACCAAAAAGTATCACTGACTATGCAAGTAAAAGAATCTGGTTTGTTTATAGAGGAAAAAAATACATTTACCTTAAGATAAAATGTTGTTCCTTAATGTGAAAAGGAATAGTAAAAGATAAAATCAAATGGATACCAACATTTTCAGAGTAAATTTTATTTGCTTTAGTTATATATATAACTTTAGTTTTTAATTTAACACTGATTCAAAGGGTTATATATGTCCTGATGTTTACAGCAGGATTATCAACAATAGCTAAATTATGGAAAGAACTCAAATATCATCGACTGATGAATGGTTAGAGAAGATGTGGTATATGTACACAACTGAATATTACTCAGTCATAAAAAAGAATGAAATCTTGCCATTTGCAATGACCTGGACAGACCTAAAGAGTATTATGCTGAGAGAAATAAATCAATCAGAGAAAGACAAATACCATATGACTTCACTCAAATGTGGAATTTAACACAAAACAATCAAACATGGAGAAGAAAAAAGAGAAAAATTATGAAACAGACCCTTAACTATAGAGAACAAACTGGTAGTTACCAGAATAGTGGTGGATGAAGGGATGTGTTAAATAGCTGATGGGAGTTAAGAAGGACACTTGTTGTAATGAGCACTGGGTGTTATATGGAAGTGTTGAATCACTATATTTTATACCTGAAACTAATATTACACTGTGATAACTAACTAGAGTACAAGTTTTAAAACTTGGAAGTTATACATATATATATGTAACTTTATACATACATACATATACATATTTAACTTTAAATAATGGGTCTGAAAAGAAGCAATGACAGATATGAAAATTTTGGCAAAGTTTATACAGCTCAGCTTTGATGAGCTTATTTGATTAAATTTAGAAATGCTTTGCTATCAAAAAGTACTATCTGCTATCAAAAAGTATTAAAGCAAGCCTAGAATTTATTTTTTCTGTTAGAATGACATAACATTTATATTGTTGTATTCCTTCTGCTCCTAACTAGAAGCAATCCATGTAATTCTTTGTCTTCTGTGTAATTTTCTTAGTAAGCAAATTTTCTGTAGTTCACAAAGTAGGTTGTGAACAAGTTTTTAATAGAAGACAAGAGAAAAGGAATGAGAAAATAAAATTTCATCAAAAGTAAATATCATTATGTGAAACTGGTTCAATTCTTTACAGGAATTGGGCAGGATATATACTGTAATGTATAATCTGGGACAGTATCCAAAAGTGTGAAACCCATTCCTCTGATTGACTCTACTCTTGCCATTTAGCTTTCTCCCCTCATTGACACACCATGGCTGAGCTTCTTTGGCCAAAACAAGTCACTCAAGGCATGAAACCTGTGGAGGAGGCAATTTATTACAGTTATAATCAAGCAATAGAAATTTAAACAGGACTGCAGTAATGTATGGTGATAGATGTTAGATAGCTTTATTGTGGTGATCATTTTGCAATATATACAAATATTGAATCATTATTTTGTGCACCTGAAACTGGCATAATATTAAGTTTCAAATATACATTAATTTTTAAAAAAGGAGACAAAGGAACAAAATAATAGGACAGCAGTAAGGGAAGTTAGAAGGGGACAGAACAGCAAGTGAAAGGAAGTGGAAAAAGAAGGAAGAATGACGGCAGGGAGGAGAAGTAAGAAAGTTGAAAAATGAAGGGGAATGGGCTGGAGATCTTCATACCCCAGAGACCGTAAGTGCTTGAAGAAAAATGAAGAGGAAGAAGTAGAAGAGAAAAGGGAATGAAGATTTAATGGCTTTGAAGATTTAATGGGTTTGAATAATACTAATCTAGGAGAAAGATAGTGATGTTTTCCCAGTTCTTTATATTCTGAGATTACATGGCTTCTACCCGGACATGCACCCATTGAGCTTCTATATGTGTGTTCTCAAAGATTCTGTGTGTGTGCTCTCAAAGATACTGTCCTCCTTTCATAGCCCTGACAGAGACCCACAGAAGGAGTAGAATATGGGCAAGCTGCAGCATACAATAAGAAGACTTCATTCATTTCTGTCAGCAAACTCCCACTGAGTACCAGTAGAAATTCCTTTCTGTGAGACAGACTCCTGTTTAAAAAAGTGAGCCCTCCCTGTTCTGAAGGCCGCAAAGAAGTCTACCCTAGTTTGTATTTCCAACAATTACTTCAAATAAATATTATTCCTTAGGAATTGGGGCTCAAAATTATTATAATCTTAGATTTTAAGTACTTCGTATGTAACTCCTTCTCTTTTTTTCAAAAATGAATGTCCCTCTATAAAAATACTCAGTATCAGTTTGTATAATCAAATCAAGGCAAGACAAACAAGAGCTTCTCTCTGAGTTTGACCATCAATAATGAGCATCAGTTATCAATAAGAGCTCTTCACAATACAGACATTCCTTAAGAGATCTTCCTGTAGTTCACTAGCTGTCTACATACTCTCCTCATTGCCACCTTCATTTCTTGATTCCTGAATGTATAGATGACCGGATTTAGGAAAGGAGTGAGAACAGCATCAAAGATGGCCAGAAATTTATCCAGGTGTATGGAGGGAGACGGCCACATATAGACAAATATCAAAGGGCCAAAGAACAAGAAAACCACAGTGATGTGAGCTGACAGTGTGGACAGAGCCTTGGATGAACCAGCTGAAGAGTGTTTCTGAACAGTGAGGATGATGATGATATAGGAAATGATGAGTATAAGGAAGGAGCCAACAGAGATGAATCCACTATTGGCTGTGACCATAAACTCTAGTCGGTAGGTGTCTGTGCAGGCAAGTTTGATGAACCGAGGAAGGTCACAGTAAAAGCTGTCCAGCACATTAGGACCACAGAAGGGTAAGTTTACCACAAAAGCCAGTTGAACCATGGAGTGGATAAGGCCAGTCATCCAGGCAGCCACTAGAAAGAAGAGGCACATTCTGGGGCTCATAATGGTCAGATAGTGGAGAGGCTTACATATGGCAACATATCTGTCAAAGGCCATGGCGATGAGCAGCACCATCTCCACACCACCAATGACGTGAATAAAGAAGATTTGAGCGATGCAGCCACCAAAGGAGATGACTTTACGCTTTCTGAAAAGGTCATAAATCATCTTGGGCGAACTGACGGAAGAAACTCCCAGGTCAATGAAGGAGAGGTTGGCCAACAGAAAGTACATGGGCGAGTGTAAGTGAGGGTCAGAAGTCACGGTGAGCATAATGAGGGAGTTGCCCATCATGCTTGCCACATAAAAGGTGGAGGAGAACACAAAGAGGAGAAGTTGGATCTCCCAGGAGTCACTGAGTCCCAGGAACACAAATTCTGACTCCACAGAGTGATTCGCTCCATCCACTGGCATTGTCGGCACTGCTACCTGAAGAAGGACAATAGGAGAAAATGAAAATTATGATAACTATGTTAATAAATTAGGAGAGATGGCCAAAATTATGAAAGCCTGTTTCTACTTTAGCATTAGAACTGACCTAATATGCTCATGGTCTCTCAAATGTGATTACCCAGAAAAATTGGTGGCTGTCATGTGGAGCTGCTCTCTACCACCAAGTTGGCTGCATTTGATAACTCTGCTTCCTCCCAGGGTTGATGCTGCAATTAGTCATGATACATAAGATAGTCAACATGAGCCAAAGCTTTTGATTTTTGGTTCCAAACTAATACAATCTGGCCCCAGTCACATAGAACTCATCACAATTACAGTCCCTTCCAAGTCTATAAAATTTCATCTGACACATAGACCCTTCTTCTCTTCCACCCCAGTCCCCACTTCTGGGAATATATTCATCTTTAATATTGCTTAAATGCTTACCACACCTACAAACTCTTGCTTTATTATTACTGGCATAAACACCAAACCTTCTTTGCATTTGATAGCCCTCTGCTTCCTCCCAGGTTAGATACTATGATGTTTTTCATGAGATACAAGATTGGTCAAGTTGGGTAATAAGAATCCAACACTAATTTCTTTTGATTTTTGTTTCAATACTAATAAAGCCTGGCTCCAGTCACACAAAACTCTTCACCACTTCTCAGCTCTTTCATTCACTTCCAAGATTACAAGCCTTATTCTGACGAACAAACCCTTCCTCCTAACTCCCCACCTCTGGAACATATTTATCTTTAAGGCTTATTAAATTCTAACCACATCTGTGAGGTCTTGCTTTATATCACTAGCATTTATTTTACTGTGTCTTGTGTTTTAATAAACTAAGTATAGTTTTAACTCGCCAAACTACTGTAAGCTCCTTGAAGGCAGAGATTATGACGTATCATATTTGGATTCCCTGAAGAAATGGTCCACACATAGGTGCAGGTCCACGAATTTTCTGTTATGAGTTTGCATCATGCTAAGTGCAGAAATTGAGAGTGCTTAGAAACTTCTCCAGCAATTTTACATCACAGCAAAATCCAGATGTAGGATTTTACATTTACTAGAGTATCAATCCATGAAGAATTGGAGGGTGTGGGAGCAGGGGAACCTACTGCTTCACCGTTTAAGAAGCACTGCCGTAGAATACTGAACACATGAAGGGGTCATGGTACAGTGAAAAGAATTTTGTTCAAACCTCTATGTAAGGACTTACCACATTACCTTTTAATTTTAGTTTTATTTAGAGAAGCAACATAATATAGTGGAAAGAATATGGATATTGGATTCACAAAACTGAGACTTATTCTCTGATTTACCCACTGAGTTTATACTGGGCAAGTTAATTAAATTCTTGAACCTCAGTTTATCTATAAAATTGCAATAATGCTTTTCTAAGTATGTTGTAGAGATAAAGTAAAGTTTTTCATCATGTATCCAATGTGAAAATATTTAGCAAATATTGATTTTACTTTCCTTTATTCTGTTTGTCCTTAGTAGTGCTCAATACATAAGATAAATGAACAAATAAAATAAAATGGCATTGTACATTTTGATGCACAGAGCATCAAAATTTCTTTTTTTAATTTCTTTTTTTGTTTAAATCCAAGTTAGTTAAATGTAGTATAATAATTATTTCAAAAATAGAATTATTAGTGATTCATCAGTTACATATAACATCCAGTACTCATCTCAGCAAAGGCCCTCCTTAATGCCCATTGCCCATTTAGCTCATCCTCCCACCCGACACCATGCCAGCAATCCGCAGTTTGTTCTCTGTATTTAAGAGTTCTTATGGTTTGTCTTCCTCTGTTTTTATTTTATTTTTGTTTCCCTTCCCCTATGTTCATCTGTTTGTTTCTTAAATTCCACATATAAGTAAGATCACATGTGGTATTTGTATTTGTCTTTCTCTGACTTATTTTGCTTAGCATAATACACTGTAGTTCCAACCACATTGTTGCAAATGGCAAGATTTCATTCTTTTTGATCACCAAGTAATACTCCAGTGTGTCTGCGTGTGTGTGTGTGTGTGTGTGTATACATATACATATATACCACATCTTTATCCCATCAGTTTATGGGCTTTGGGCTCTTTTCATACTTTGGCTATTGTCGATATTGCTGCTAGAAACATTAGTGTGCATGTGCCCCTTTGAATCAGCACTCCTGTATCCTTTGCATAAATACCTAGTAGGAGCATCGAACTTTCATGTCTAAAAGATATTTCAGTAATACATTATGATTATCTCCTTCCACATAACTTTATAATATTTATAATCTTTTAGCGGTCAAAATAAATACCATCCTATGTAGATTAAATATATTTCCTCTAAAAAAATCATTGTATTTCTTAATAGTACTTACTACAAATGTAAATTATTGATTTTTTTTCCCTTGTTCTCCTTCCTAATGAGACTGCAACTTCCACAGAGTGAAGAACTACATCTGTCTTATTATCATGTATCCTAAAACTTAGAATCACACCAGGTACAGAATAGGGATATGTAAATATATCAGGAACTAAGTATTTGCTGAAGTAAGAGGGTATATTTAGATGATTAAAAATATATCCAATTATATAATTAAGGAAGATGGGTAGTTTGTGCATAGCTCCTAAGCAACAGAGAAAAATAGAAAATAAAGAAGTGTAAAAGTAAAGAAGAGTTAGGGGGAAAAAGAAATAAGATTAAAAGGGAAATCTAAAAAGGATGAAGATTAGGAATATATATACATAATAACAAAGAAAAGAAAAATAAAGCTTACTTTAGATTAAGTAAAAGGTAGTTTATGAAGTATGATTTACGTTACTTTCTGGTCCCATTCTTGACAAATTCTGTAATCACAAATATAGTATGATATCTCCAGGTGCCTTTTAGGTGCTAAGGCTCTTAGGAAAGTGTCTCAAAAGGCCTTTATCAGCTGTGCACATAGAGCTGTGATTNGCCTTTTGGCTCTCCAATATCCATCAGTTAGGAAAGAACTGAGAATTTTAGGGAAAATGACTTTAAAGCTAAACAAGATATAAATATGAAATTAGATGCAATAAAAGGGTAAAAATACATTCAAATATCAGGGAATATAGAAAATTGAAAAGTTGGATCATCAGAGTTTTAAAGTGACTTGAGAAGGAGTCATATCCAAGTCTCAGTCCAGAATAAAAGTTATAAAGATGTTTCTAAATAGAGACACAAGGATATATTTATTCACCTAAAAGTCATCAAGTACCCATAGGAAAAAAAAAACAAAACTCCTGAATGGTGATATTCTCAAATCATCTTCTCTTATTTATTGTCTATACTTTGAAATAAATTTTCTTAATCATATTATACCCATTATTTTATAACTAAACATCCATGATGCAAGAGACAAGGCCCAGCTCTGTCTTCTTTTGTGATTAATACTTTTTCTTGGTCCATATGGAAATGATTAATCCTTCAAACAAATCTCCATATACATTTAATCCTGTATAGGTGAAAGCAATATTGGTAACTGAAGTTCTAAATAATAGAGTTACCAAGTCAAAGGGATCTACAGACAGCTGTTAGGTTTGAAAAAAGTACTAATCTAAATCAATATCCATATAAATTTTCTCAATATAAAAATATTGTGAGCTTAACATCTCCCTAAGCTCATACTTTCTACATTTATATCTTTAAAGTTGTCACAAAACCTTCCTTATACTCAAGTAAAATCTTCCTCTGCTTTTACTTTTTATCTCTGTGGGAAAAATAAATCTGTGTCCTTTTCAAATAACTTTCTGTGTACACAAATGCAACAACTTAAGTCACCCCTTAGCTTTCTGTTTCCAAGATTCAACAAATTCAATACTTTTTGTAATTCCCCTTAGGATCTTTTTCTCACTCCCATCCAAAAAATAAATTCTCATTTGTCAGCCTTCTTTAAACTTTCCTTAATTCTACTTACAACTTACAGATAAAATTCAGATAAAACACTCCAATTCTAAACCATTTAAGGGACTGGAAAAATTAGTTCAATCTCCTAGTAGCTTTATGGGTTTGTTTTTTTAATCTTCTGCTTACATTTTAAAATGACATTACGTGGGAAATTATTTATTCAGCTTTGGAGTTTTTGGTCTCCATGTCTTTTATTTTTATTGAAATGTCTATGAAATCCTTTTCCATCTTATAAACTTAACAAGTTCCTTATAAATTTGCTTCCCTTTTCACAGAAGATGATCAGTTTATACCCATCTATTTTGAAAAGCTGATGGAGAGAAAAATACAATTACCCTGGGGGGTTTTTTTGTATCTTCATGTGTCATCAGTCTTTCTCATCTGTTAATCAAGTGGCAGAGGGTGAGGATCAGCATAATATAATTATATAATCAGCATTAGGAACAGAGTGATTAATTGAAATCTATGCTAATCACAAAACATTACAAAACCATTTGACTATTTTAATGTCTTTCACATTACGCAAGATACAATGTGATTCTAGCTAAAAGTCAAGATCAGTTAGCCTTTTCCAAAATGTCAAGCAACTTTTTCACAATTATTCTTCTATACTGTTCAGTTCCTTATTCTAGACACTATCTACTTTGCTTTAGGATAAGACACATGCACTTGAGGATATGACTTGTATTCATAACAATTCTAACAACAAAATCATGTCTAAAATTAAAGGCACTTTTTGCATTTCTAAATTTATTTCTATCCTTCCATTTTACCTGTACAAAGGGAACAATATCTTCAAGGAGTCTGAAATTTTCCTGTGCTTTCTAACACAAAATGTCATATAAAATCCTGCCATTAGAATAAATGAAGCCAATTACAGCTCAAGAAGACAGTAACCAAGTGATACTGCAAAAACATGATAGTTTAGAAGGAGCTCCTGGATCGGGGGACTTTACCTCTAGAGAACTATCTAGTTTGACCAGACCAACCAATGATCTAAAACTCATAATAAGACACTAGAGAGGAAGAAGCAAATAAGAGTGGAATATTTTTGTTTAACATTTATGCTGTTTTGTCAAAAATTTAATAAATATTGGTGATTACTCATTAGAATTAATCTCTGAAAATAGGTAAATATTAACTCAAAAAAATTAACTATGGTCATCTTGATCATCTCCAAAACCACTGTGCTTAACTTTTTAGTATAATTTAAATAGAAGAATGTACACTCAACTTCATTTTTATGCAATCATTAATTTTATAATTAATTATGGATGTATACAAATATATGAAACATATGGATGTATACAAATATATAAACCTATACAGAAATTTAGTCCAGTGAAGAGAGCTTAAAAGTGAATGAAACCGGGACCCCTGAGTGGCTCAGTCAGTTGAACATCCGACTCTTGATTTCCGTTCAGCTCATGATTCCTGGGTCATAGGATTGAGCCCCCCCATCGAACTCCATGCTGAAGGCGGAGCCTGCTTGAAATTCTCTCTCTCTATGCTCCTTTCCCCTGCGCTTTCTCTCACACACTCTCTCTCTCCCTCTCTCTAATAAATAGATTAATTAATTAATTTTTAAAAATGAATGAAACAGCTGAAACATATATCAACTGATGATAAATTAAAGACATTATGATATATCCATATAGTCAAATTCTCTGATGCTGTTGAAAAGCAAGTTCAAACTTTATAAAGACACCCATAACACACTGTTGAATGAAACTCTGGGTAGCAAACTGGCATGCATATTGTGTTGCTGTGCATATAAATAGATACACATATCTGAACAAATAGACTATCAATTTTTTAAAATACTTCAGAAGAGTGGTATTATTAGATGAGAAACCAAATATTTTGATTTTCAATTTTGTATACTTGTATCAGTCAGGATCCTGCCCCAGAAAAACTGTCACACCCAAAGTAAGTAGCTGGAAAAGAACTTAATAAATGCACAGAGTCACCTGCAGAAGAGTTAAGTGAAACTGAAGGGACAAATGGAAACTATCCTTTTACTCTCTGCATCCACTCTTGTCTTTTATCCAGGGGACAAACCGGATAGAAAAGATATCAGGACCGAAGTAACTGAGCATCAAATAATTACCTATTATATCACTTCAGAGTGATCTAAATCTAAAATGTCAGCCTCCATCAGTGTACTTTATATGAATTACATAAGGGGAAAGGGGGAAGAAAAATATAATATAAAACTAGCTATCATGGTATACTGGTCATGAGACTGGAAACTTCATTCCTGTAGGTTATCAGTCTTGATATGATCCTTTGTTTAATGGGATGCCACTATTTTTCATTGGTGAGAACTATGAACAAAGAGGTACCTAGAAGCACTCCAATAAAGCCCCTGAGTTCTGGACTTAATAGTCATTGTCCCATTGTGGAATAGGAACCAAATATCCCCCTGGTAATGAGGATATGTCATGAGGATCTGGATGTGTATATACAGTCATCATATAAATTAACAGAGAAGAATAGCATATACTGTACTCAAGATTTTGTAACCATAATTTATAACTTTCAAATATTTCAGCATAGAGCTTACAGACTTCCATTTTTTACTTTTGCCCCAGTCCCCGCACATGTCAGAGGCAAGTCCTCTCCTGTATATTCAGTGACATGAGGAGCCCAAACTGGTTAAAGCCTAGTCTCAGCTTTGTTTTCTTTGGAAACATTCTTCCTTGGGGCACTACGACCTTTGAACTTAAATCAAAGTTCCCATGAGTAGGAAGCATGAATTTCCTCTGTGTATTATTTGGTCTTATTGTTAGAGTGACTTTGTCTACCTTGGGTTCGTATACTCCAGCTTATATATTGGTATATATATTGGCCACTGGTTTAAGATATGTACTGCATGAGACAGTGTCCTAAAGTTGCAAGATATTCACTTCCCAATTGAAACAAAAGCTGAGACTTCTGTGTGCCCTTACACTACTCTATCAAGCAAATTGTTTCTGGAGTTTGGAGTACAAATAAGTCCAGTGAATGCTATGGGTGTAAGCCCATGGTCACATTTCATTTCCTAAAAATATGCCCAAATGCAGCATCCTATATGATATATGATAAATATATAACTACAGATAAGGCAGTGAAGGTATTCTATGAACCAATAAATGGTAATGCTGACAGCAGCATTGTGGGTGGGAAAGGCATAGTGGTAGCCAAAATTAATAAATAAGTAGATGACATATACTTTATATATGTAAACATATATTATGACATATATTACAAACAGAGTTTCACATGTTTAATGTACATGAACTATTTTATAGACTTATATTTAAAATTTGTAAGTATAATATTTATATCTATATACAAAATACATAAGATGTATTTATATGTATAATACTTTTCCCTATGAAGTGAGATTAGAGAAAGAGATAGAAATAGAGATAAATATCCCTAAGAAGATAAGCATTTCTCCATTCTATGAAAAAAGGGTCTAACTTTATTCAGTCTGCCACAAGTTTGAATAGTTCTTGTCTTCTCACAGTAGGCTAAGATATAGTACCATACAGGGAACTGACCATTTACTTTTGTGTTGGCAGTTTGGGCGCCAGAAGCAATGGTAAACAAATCAGCCTTAGTGATGGGAAATTCATATAGTTGACTTTAGGCAGAGACATCAACTCTACTGCTGTGGCTACTTTTAATGCCAATTAAGCAGTTCTGGAAACCGCTGGGGAAAGAGGCTGACTGACAACCATACTAGCAGGTCATCTTATTCAAGTACAATGAATAACCTCAATTATGCTCTTATATGGGCATGAATATTGTCATTCTCTGTACTTTTCAGAGAAGTCCAGCTACCTATCTCTCCCTAGAATTCCCTGCTAGTAATTTTATAAGCTCATTTCTTAGTCTCTCAACAAACCAAATAATTAGGTCTGCCACAAATTAGTAAGATGTGTATCATAATCTATTGTTTCCTTACAAGGGAAGCACACAACTAAAGGTATTCTCTGAAGTTCTTTCCATCAGAAGGGTTTTCCTTTACCACCGTCCGTCAAGGCAATCTGAGTGGTTTAATGTCATGGCCATTTACTTACAGCTGATACTAATATAACATTCTTAACTATTCATAACCCAGTCTGTTTTTTATCCTCCATTGTTAATTTGTCATAGAGAATTTCCAGTATCCAAAGAGAAATGTGAAAGAATAAGAAACCCTGTGAGTCTGAGCCTCCTGCTCTGGCCTCAAAAGGCTACTTTTGCCTTCCAGATTGCCTACCAAGCCTTGTCTTCCTCCAGACCTACCTCAAAACTGGCAGCTTTATAATTTTTCCAATAAATAGATTGAAGCAACATGTTCAAATATGGTATATGTTTCCTCCAAAAGGTAAAGAAATTCACCAAGGATTGGGTTCTTTCCCTGGTGGGTGTCAGAAGGTGAAGATACTCTAGAAGAGATACTCTGGTATGCTCCAAACCACTTGGAGATATCAGTGATTTTGAAGGTCCCTGAAATTTTGATGTATTTTTCTCATCATTCAACATACTTGTGTCTTACCAAGACATCTAAGGTACCTACTACTTGTAGTTCACGAAGTCTAATNTATTTATATATTATATTATATTACCATTATATTAATGGACAAACATAATATTCCATATGATATCAAAACCATCAGCTACCTTCTCTGACAATATATCTGAGAAGGATCAGGAAAATTGTGTCAAAATTTAGATTCCCGGGGAAACAGATTTTGAGATAAAGATGAAAACACAGGAAGCTTGTTTGGGAATGCTATTAGGATGAGTTAATTCCATTTGAAAGTAGGGAATTAAGGGGCATCTTGGAGGCTCGATCAGGTAAGCATCCAAAACTTGGTTTTGACTCAGGGCATGATCTCACAGTTCGTGAGTTTGAGGCCAGCGTGGGCTCTGTGCTGGTGACCTGAACAGAGCCTGCTTGGGATTCTCTCTCTCCCTTTCTCTGCCTCTGCAAAGCTCTCCCTAATTCTCTCTCTCAAAATAAATGAATAAACCTTAAAAAAAAAGAAAAGAAGGAAAGTAGGGAAATGAGCAGGAGGTGGCAGAGGCAGAAGCTGCCAAACTTGTGGGGGCTCTACACCTGGGATGAGATTGCAGAATTGTCCCAAATGGACCATTAACCAATCATTGTATGCAAACTAACACAGAAGAGTGGGCATTGCCTTGGATATGTTAGCTCTCTTTAGTCAAAGACATTCCCAAAAAAGGGCGAATTGATAGGAGGCATCAGATAACAACCCTCCAATAGTGGGGAATAAATATTTCTGTCCTGAATAAATCTTTCTGTTCTGAAGGAGAGGATCTGGGTAGCAGGTCATAACATGTCACATCAACCCCTAGGTCACTTGCATCTCATTGATTCATTTGAGTTCTAGACCCAGCTCCTTCAGAACTTAGCTGACCTTCTTATCCTGTAGTCATCTTATAAGAGGAAACTTAAGGGAATGAATTGCAACACCTGCTCCTAACGTGAATCATGAGCCCAAAACTGGTACTCATATCCCTCCTCTGCTTTGTAGTCTAGAGTTCTTGGTTGGCAACTCTGCTGGCCTAAATGCCTCATTTGATGACCTAGGGTGACCTTAGGTGACCTAAGCCCTTATGCATGAGTATTCCAGAACCCCGTTTATTGTGTTCTTCTCAGGCTATGGATATTGCATTTGTCTATTTTCCATCAAAATTTGTTAAGTGCTGGAGTCCAGCTCCAGCAAGTCCAGGGGTCCCTGAAGGATGGACGGTGTTGGTGAGAGAGGGATGAGGGAGCCACGAGAATCTTTCTGGCCACCAGCCAGGCATCTCCACACTGTCTGAGACGCAACTTTATTTTATGATTAAGTGTTTGGGGGACGGCACAGAAGTGGCATTCTGATGATAAATTCTTTGATCAGTAAAAACTTTCCAGAACATTGATATGTATAGGTGTATGGGGAACAGCCCAGAAGGGGGATTCTGATGATAAATTCTTTGATCAGTAAAAACTTTCCAGAACATTGATATGTATAGGTGTATGGGGAACAGCCCAGAAGGGGGATTCTGATGATAAATTCTTTGATCAGTAAAAATTCTCCAGAACATTGATATGCATAACCTTATTATTATGATTTAGATAAGGGTACTCTTGCTCATCATATGAGCATTCAAATTCATATAGGATAATGTTTTTAGCATAGTAAAAGCAAAAGTTAGCTCTTTGTGAGCAGCAGTCAATAGCCTGTTTATCGATTAATGGGAAGTATTAAGAAAACAGGTTTTTCAGGAAACGCAATGTTTGCTCCCATAACGACAAGAGAAGAAGTTCCCACAGTAAGTTCCTTCACAAGGTGCAGTCAGCACATCAAGGCCAGAATAAGTCATTCCGATGAATCAACAAGGTGCGTTGGGGGTTGGTGCTCAAGCAGAAACAATTGAGTGGGGGTGGGTATGAATCATCATCTGACGGCAAAAGCCTTGCAAACTTGCCTTAACCTCACAAGGAGTTTTCCTCAACTAGTGAGTTTAGAATGGCTCCCAACAGTTAAGGGAGTTCTAAAAGACACCCATATGAATCAACTGGTGCCGAACTGTATCCTTCCTACCCTCATGTATAACAGCAGTCTTTTTTTTTTTTTAAAGGAAGGAACTTTTTTTTAATGTTTTTTTTATTTATTTCTAGAAGAGAGAGAGATAGTGTGAGCAGGGGAGGGTCAGAGAGAGAGGGAGTCACAGACTGAAACAGGCTCCAGGCTCTGAGCTGGCAGTCAGCACAGAGCCCGACGCAGGTCTCAAACCCACCAACCTCGAGATCATGACCTAAGCGAAAGTCGGACGCTTAACCGACTAAGCCACCCAGGCGCCCCAACAGCAGTCTTACTTCTTCTTAATGATCAATTACCTCTGCTGGGGTGGTGATTCCTTTTCTTGTCTGTTTATTCTTGGTGGAAAAAGCCTGAATTTCCTGAGCAATAGCCACAAACCAAGATTTAATGGAATTCTTTTGTTGTATCTCTGGTGGAAGTGTTTCTCCCCTTGTTATAGAAACCAGGACTTCTAAACTCATAGTGCCCAGAGATCCAAGAATAGGAAGCTCAAATTTCCCAATTGTATCTTGGATTCTGGACCCATGTGTGCTGCATAACAGTGACAAAACACTCAATTATTTATTGTGTGTATAGTATATATCTCAAAATATCAAGTCAAATCTGGTACTTTAGCTGTACCTGGGTAAGCCATTCCAATTCCTCTATTAGACCAGCAGATTCTGGTTGGTACAGTTTGATGGGACTAATAGATTCAATGTTCATGTGCCAATTCCTGCACCTCCTTTTCTTTAACGTGGATCCTCAGTATAATGTGACAATTTGTGATATCGTGTGTCTGTATTTCAATTACGCTGTAATCCTTAGAGAAAATAATTTGTCCAGAACTATAAAGAATTATGTTTTGATTATTCAATTTATACTTGCTATAAACTTCACATCTTTTCTTTTTTCACTACCAATTTTTCTAATACTACAGGGTATGCCAAGTAGGATTGTCCAAGTACAGGGCTATTTGCATAAAGTCTGGAAATGCCACAAAAAAACTTTTACAGATCTATACTCTTTTATATCATTTAATACATAAGTTTGAGTGCTATTCCTGCTATAGAATGTTTCCTCCAGAAACTGGAAAAATCTACCAGATATTGTGCTTCCTTATTAGTGACAGAAGGTACAAAATTCAATAATTTTCCTTTACATGGAGGGGATCTCCAAACATGCCACGTACCGTTAAACTCCTAGTTTTTTTTTTCAAACTTGATTGAGGATAATTAACAAACAAAACTGTATACATTTAAAGTTGATAATGTGATGATCTAATACATACATGTATTGTGTAATGATTGCCAAATTAACACATCCATAACCTCACATAGGTAACTCTGGGTGTGTGTGTGTGTGTGTCTGTGTGACTGTCTGTGGTAAAAATGCTTTAGATGTACTTCTGGCAACTTTCAAGTACACAGTACCATATTATTAACTACAATCACTGCACTGTACATTAGATCTTCTGAACCTATCTTCCTATAACTGAAAGTTTATACCCATTGACCTATGTCTCCCCATTTCCACCTCCCCCAACTTCTTGAAACCTATTCTCTGTGTCTGTTAAATCCGCTTCTTTAAAAAAAATTATTCCACATAAAAGTGATACTGTACACTATTTGTCTTTCTCTAGCTGGCTTATACCTGTTGGAATAATGCCTGGCAGGCTCATCCATATTATTGCAAATGGCAGGATTTGCCTTTTATGGCTAAAGATTCCATTTACATATATACCACATTTTCTTTATTCAACATGCATTGAAAGAAATTTACCTTGTTTTCATATCTTAGCTATTGTATTAATACTGAAGTGAAAATGGGTATGCAGATACATCTTCAAGATAGTGATTTCATTTCTTTTCAATATGCACACAGAGATAGAATTGCTGGATCATGTGATAGTTCTGTTTCAGTTTTTAATGAATCACCATATTGTTCTTTGTAAACTTTCATAATATTTACTGTAAATTAGCAGTTGTACCAATTTGCATGTCCATCAACAGTGCACAAGGTTCCCTTTTCTCCACATCCTTACTACCATTTATGTCTTTGTTTGTTTTGGTAATAGCCATACTAACAGGTGTGAAGTGATATTGTGGTTTTGATTTCCATTTCCCTGATGATTAGTGATGGCGAGCACTTTTTCATGCACATACTGTCCATTTAAATGTCTTTTTGGGGGGCACCTGTGTGGCTTAGTCGGTTAAGTGTCAGACTTTGGCTCAGGTCATGATCTCACCATTTGTGAATTTGAGCCCCACATCGGGCTGTGTGCTGAGAGCCAGCTCAGAGCCTGGAGTCTGTTTCAGATTCTATGTCTCCCTCTCTCTCTGACCCTCCCCTGTTCACACTGTCTCTCTCTCTCTTTCAGAAATAAATTAAAAGCATTAAAAAAAATTTAAATGTTGTTTTTGGAAAATGTCTATTTAGGACCTTTACCCTTTATTAAATTGGGTTAATTACTTTTTTGCTATCATTTATATGACTTTCTCATTATGTTGCATAATAACCCCTTATCAAATATAAGATTTACAAGTAATTTCTGCCATTCTATAAGTTGCCTTTTAAATTTATTGTTTCCTTTGCTGTGCAGAAGCTCTTTAGATTGGTTTCTTCTTAGTTTATTTTAGCTTTTGTTGCCTTGTGCTTTGTGTCTTATCCAAGAAATTATTGCCAAGACAAGTGGCAAGGACCATTTGCCCTGTGTTTTCTTCTACATTTGACTCTTTGATCCATATCTTGAAATCCTAAAATTTTAATAATGCGCAATTTCCTCATTCTTTACACAATTTATTCTTTGCCTCGACAACACATATATAATACCAAAGGATGAATATACTTGCCATTTCTTCCTTATCAGGTTGATGGCATGATGTCATTAATAGAATAGATAATTATGACATATAAAATATCCAGATGGCCTGGATCTCTTCAACTGTATGACAAAGGATAAAATTGTAAATATATACTGACATCCATTCCATAAAAATGCTGTTTCTAATCTCCTTTCTGAAAGAGTTGGAAAAAAATTTATAAGATCAGTGATCACATATATATGGCTAAGGCTGTGTTAATCTGCTTTTGCAAAGGTACCACCCTTGGTAAAGCAACTGCAATTAAGTCTATTACAAGGGTAAGTTTACAACAGTCCATTGTCATTTCCCAGGATCAGGCTGACTTTTGTAGGAGTCACATGGGTGAATTAAGTGGACAGAGTATGGGGATCACCATTCCAATATTGTTTGCTTATTTTATTGCCACAGCTATCCCATACTTTTTGAAATACTGTCTGGATGTGTGGATGTGACAGTCTCAGCACCTTCCCCTCTACAATAGCTGAAACTCACAGGGCACGGAAGCAATGTAGGGTTTGTATCAACTACCAAGCATATCCATTCAAATCATCCATCAAGGAAGAGGTGTGATGATCATGGGATGGGAGGGGGTATTATTTGGTGGATACACTATACACCAAATCTAAACCAGGACTCTGTATATAGTTAATTCCCACATGTCTTCATTCAAACAAAAGGACCACAGTGACCCTTTAGGAATTTGAATATGGTCATGGTAGAAACTAAGATTTAGAAATGATAAGGAAGTGCTCAATGCTAATGACAATTTACCAGAAAAAGGAATACACAAGAGATATAAACCTCTTTCTTTAAATAGACCTAAAGGAAATAACTGAAAGAGTAGAGTATGTTCAGAAATTCAAATGCAAAACTCATTTAAAAGTGAAGGGGTAGTAACATGGCAATCAAGGACATCGTACCTGGCTCTCTGGTAATTTCTGTTCTGCTCCTGGGCTCAATGCAGTCACCCCCTCATTTCTTGGGTTATAGCTAGTCCACCAGAAGGATTGGAAGCAATGATGTTGGTAATTCANCAAAAAGAGATGGATTTGGGCTTCTTGAAAATATCACAAATCATTTTAGGGGCTATGATTGAGCAAAACAACATATCAATGACTGAGAGGTTAGCCAGGAGGAAATACATGGGGGAGTGCAGATGAGCATCCAGTGTTACAGTGAACACAATGACAAGATTGCCCATCATGCTTGCCAAGTAGCACAAAGAAGAGAAAACAGAAAGGAGAAGCTGGGTCTCCCATGAATTAGTGAGTCCCAGAAACACAAACTCTGATACTAGCGACAGGTTCCTTCCATCCATCTCCTCAGACACCAGGATCAGTCTCTTCTTACCTAAAGGAAGAAAGAAAATTAAACACAATTGCCTAGGCAAGTATTAGTGTTCACAAAAGGAAGCCTACCGTCCATAAAAACAGTTATCCTATTGGCCACTCACACAGCCAAATAAGCTTCATCCCATTCATTTCGGTCCTCTACTTGGAGGAAGCAGCCAGTGCCCAATGCCAGTGTGGATCCAAAACTGTCACATCTAACTGAATCCCACCTCTGGGCCTGTTTCCCTTCTGCTTTCTTCTACTCTCCCTCTTACTATTTCCACCTGCCCTGCATTCTACGTCAGTAACATACAAGGTCAACTTCAAATGCTTTTGACTATGATTTCTTATAAATGGATAGGATTTCAGCCGCTCGTTTGAGCCACGTAACAATTCCTCATGCTCAGCATACAGCTTTCAAAGTCTGTGTTCTGTTATTCCTATTGCATGATTAGACTTTAAACATTTTCCTTCCTTCCACTTTTCAGACTTCTCAATCTGTTCTCTGACATCCCAATTTTCAATGTCCCAGGTCAAATATTCCCTCCCTTGTGAAATCTTCCAAAGCTGCCAAAGTGTCCACCCTCGTTGTACCGTTAGCATTTACTTCACTCTACCTCTCATGACTATACTAACTTCCATCTCTCAAATTAACACGTAGTTTCTTGAGTACAGGCATCATTGTAGTTTGTATGGGCATCCCCTACCTCTGTCACAATCACCAGTGGTGATTCACACAGCCAGTTATTTCATGAGTGTGTCACACTGTTTGAATGAAGTAAAAAATTAAAGAGACTGAAGAATGACCCTGGAGTCAAGAAAGTTTATCACAATTTACTAATGTTCATATTAATAGTACATTTTGTAGTACCAGTTAGGAGTTATCACAGGATCCTTCCCTCTCTGTCCCTCCCTAATTTGCATGTGTGTGTTTCTCTCTCAAAACGAATAAACTTAAAAACAATAGAGATGGTGCAAAAGGCTCAGTCTGTTGAGTGTCTGGCTTCAGCTCAGGTCACGGTCTCATAGCTCGTGAGTTCAAGCCCCGCTTCCGCCAGAGCCTGGATCCTGCTTTGGATTTTGTGTCCCTCTCTCCCTCTGCCCCTCCCTCACTCATGCTTTGTCTCTCTCTATCTCTCTCTCAAGAATAAATAAAAAATATTAAAGTGAAAAAACTAAAATTAAAAAAAAAGAAATAGAGATACATACTCATTGAATCCCCAAAGATAAGAACTCTACCACATAAAAGCAGTCTCATTTCTTCTCAAAATACATTTGGAAGGGATAAAAGAATAACAGAAAAAGAACTGGGTGAAAACAGCATCCAGTATCAGGGTCTGCAGTGAGAGAGGATCATAACTGAATTATAGAAATAAAGGGCAGAAAAAGAGCGAAGGGACAATAGCCAGATCACAGCATGGAAATGTAGGAGACAATTACAGTTATTTAAAGATTAAAAAAAAAAACTGCCAGAAATAAATCATCAGAGGTCCAATTCAGTGGCAGTTTTGCTTGAGTACAACTTCATATTATACCAGTGACAAAATGTATATACAAAAAGATATACCCAGGGAATTGTGCGTTATCACAGAGTTAATTGATAGGAGGATTCATAGGAGATCAAGATTGCCTGGCTCCCAATGAAAGTTACTTGCCTTAAATGGAACTTTGTAGTCATTCTGTATGTATTCATTATCTATTTCTACAGTAACAAATTACTGGAAACCTGATATTTGGTTT
>NW_027531308.1:280867-307543 GCF_008692635.1 Crocuta crocuta
TTTTTTTTTTTTTTTTTTTAGAGAGAGAGAGAGAGAAAGACAGCACAAGCGGGATAGGGGCAGAGAGAGAGGGAGACACAGAATCCAAAGACGACTCCAGGCTAAGCTGCCAGCATAGAGCCTGACACAGGGCTCAAACTCACAGACTTCGAGATCATGACCTGAGCTGAAGTTGGACACTTAAACGACTGAACCACACAGGTGCCCCAAACCTTGTAGTTTGAAAAGATGCCAATATGAGATCTCACAGTTCTGAAGATGAGAAGGCCAAAATGGGTCTTCCAAGCTAGAATCAANTTTGGGGAAAATTTTGTGTATCACAGTTGTTTATACTGACAAGAGCAGCTCAGAAATTATGTTGGCTATATTTTTTAATTTATACATTCATTCATTCAACAAATATTTATGTAGCAGTTATCAGACAATTTTAAGTCAGAGTCATTCAGACCATTAAAGGATTTGACCTAAAAGCAAGCCTCCATATCATGAACTATGAACTCACTAATAAAATTTTTCTAGGAAGATGCAGAAAATAAGGCAAAAAGCATTGCTTCTGACCACTAAGGAAAACTGTGCGTTAGCCAAAACTTTTCGTAGGCCTCCTTGGAAGTAGAAATATGAGGTAGGAATAATGAGAATATACTATACTATGAGATGAAAATATAAGTGTTGCTTCCTCCAAATTGTAGTATGAAGAGCAAAAAATAACAAGTGAAAAGGTAAAATAAATACTGCTAAACCTGACTATTAATAAATTTGTAAGGAATAGGGTTAGCAAAATTAGAAAAGGATGTATTGAGTCATTCAAGGGAGAAAAACTATGCGATCTTCTAAAGTTTACATAAAAACAGAATCTAGCACAAGGGGAAAAAGGATAATTTGGGGGGGAACAAACGTAAATACATCTTAAAAATCAGAAAGGAAATTGACAGAAATGATAAGGAAGGCAATAAGAAATTGGGGTTTTTAATGCAGCAGGAGTTCAAGATGGTCAATTAGATGGAAAAAATATATAAACAGTAAGAAATGGCAGACTGGGAGCTTGTTCCAATATACCATCTCCAAAGCCCCAGTGCTCAGAATTCCTCCCTACCAGCACCTAGCATTAGAGTTGCTTTCTTTTTGACTAACATGCTGCAACCCCTAGTTTTACTAACATTGCTAAGGGAAAGGTGCTTCATTGAGCTATTAGAGACAAACAGGTAAGTTACCAGATGGCTTTCCTTAGCTGAGATATTATCCATGCAAGAAATAAGTTTTTACAGTGAAGAAATAACTGATTCATTTATACCTCATTCAATACCAGAGAAGGATGAGTTTGGATCGGTTGCTGCAGAAGTCAGGGGAAAACACAGATGCTGAGAAAATGAGGATAATGCTGAGAAAAGAAGGATAAATGAGTTCCATGACAAAATGTACCTACTTTACATCCCTTAAAGAATAAAAAAGAAAAAGTAATACAAATAACAAATAGGAGATCTAGAAACTTACCCAGCTCGTGTCTTCAAGTATTCACATTTCTTGAGTGTCTCTCCAATGGCCCTGAGGTACACAGTCTCTGAATGGCTTCTTAGAGGAAGGTATTGGGTTCAGTTACTTTGAGACAGCGCAGACCTTCCATGGAAACAGGGCTGCTCCTCTAAGGCCATTGCCATTAGAAGATATTCCACGTTGAGTTCTCTGCTTCCGGTCTAGCTATTTCTCTCAAGACTCATGATAAGAATTATAGCCATCATTTATTTGGACTATGTAAATGATCATGGTATGCAGTAAATCCAGATTCCGCAGCATTTAATGGAATCATCATTTAAATGTCTTGATTTATATGGAATTAGAATTGGGCAACCTCTTAGAATAGACTCATGGGAATTTTACACTTTAAAATTTTGTGTAGGGGGAGGGGGAATACAGAGAGATGCTCATTATCCCCAATTAATAAAATCAGTCAGTTGGAAGAGATCTAAAAATGTATTCTGACCCAGTTCTTTTCTTTGGTTTCTCCACCCAGGACATGATTTCTCTACAGTTTACCTGGTTTGAAAATTGATTTTCTTCCTCAGTGTCCTGCTTTTTATTAACATTATGGTTCAATGGTTCATCCTTATGAGAAAATCTCTCATTCTTTCAACTAAACTGATGTCCCCTTGATTCTTTTTCTGCGGATATAAAGACTCTCTCAGATAAATGTTTACTATCCTTGATCTTGGAAAAAGCAAATAAACATCATTCTTCTGTACCCTCTAGATTACCCACCTCCAGTCCTTTAGTCTTCCTTCATAGAATTATCTTCTATCCCTTCATAGTTGACGCTCTGCCTGCCAACCCCTATTTCACCGCCAAACATCTCACTGTAGTGACCTAGAAAAATTTTCTAACAAATGTTTAAACAATATAAACAAAAACAGGAGGTCTGATTACTCACTGTTAAATATGATCTATTTAGTTCCCTATTTTTTCTCCACTCTTTCCACCACCTAGTTTTAACCTACACTACATTAGTTTATGGTGAGTTAGATCCCAAGATAATTTTCTTCTAAGAAGGTTTTCTATTATCTTTTCTCCTTCTTGATTTATGAAATTGAGGGTGTTTTTAATGTCACTTATCACTTATGCGTAATGAACTTTCTCTTATTTCTGAGTTCCCTAAAAATAAAGGTAAAGCAAGCTTGTTATGATGACAGCACACATATCTGTATTTACTTTGAGTGCTAATAACTCTCTCTAAAGACCCCTTGGCATTGTTAACAACTCAGCCTGCATTCTGGTCCTGACCACAGTGTGGACTCCAGTCTCTGCAAGTGTATCTTCATTCTCACCCACTGAATCTCGAAGTCATTTCCAAGTCCTTATTAAAACTTTAGGTTAATTCAGTTCTTCATGTTGACAACCATTCATATTTATTTCCTGCTCTACTCACCATCTCCCCACCACTAACACATGTTTCTTCCCACCTCTGGGCCAAAGTGTAATTGAAATACGCAAAAGCAAACCATTACCTGAGTGTTCCTTGTGACTGAAGTTTACCTGGTTTGATCTTCCTCCTACTGTCAATTTCACTCCACCCTTCCCTTGGAGCTATTTCCAGACTATTGTCTCAGCCTAGAGAGGTATATAAATTGTATCTATATATGGAAAACATAGTTAATTAACTGAACTGAAGGAGAGTGACCAACTAATGTTATCCTAACCTGGGATTGCAAAACTAAAGTCAATTAGGCAAGGAAATTGCCTCCTAAAAATAAATTCATTGTGATCACAGCAACAAAGGGAAGTATCGTAAATGTGTCAAGGAAGGGACAAATGACACTAGAGTATTTAAGAAGATCATCTCTGATATATGGTTTGCCACTTTAAATCTTATGAATAATAAAAGATATTTAGATAATTTTATAATATTCACTTTCTGAGAAATTTATACAAATTATATAGAACAGCTTAATAAATATCAGTTCTCTCTGCATATAAATTAGGGAACTGAAAGAAAAAGATAAAAGTTTTTAAGTAAAAAAATAGCTACACAAGTAACATCCCATAAGTCACTCACTTCTCTTTCATTGGGATCACATAATAAACCAACTGAGCAAGTTTAACATCACTAGGGATGACCTGTATATTAGATACCCCTCGTATGATTCTTAGCATTCTTTTCAAAAACCCAAAATCCCAGTCAAATTATGAAGAAAAACATCAGACAAACCCAAATTGAGGGACATTCTGCAGAATATCTGATGAATATTCCTGAAAGCTGTCAACAGCCATGAAAAACAGGGTAAGACTATGAAACCCAAGAAACCAGAGGTTGCTAAGGAGTCATTATAGCTAAATGTCTTGATGTATTCTTGCTTAAACTCTAGAAAGGGTAAAATGGAAAAACTTGTGAAATCTGAATAATGTCTATTAGTTAATAGGAATTTACTACTGTTGATCTCTCCATGTACCACAAATGTACCACTGAAATGTAAGATAAAAACATGAGAAGAAACTGAAACTGATACTGGGTGAAGGCTACAAAGAAACTGCCTGGACTACCATTGCTACTTCTCTATAAATCTAAAATTATCCCAATATAAAAGCTCTATTTAAATGAAGAAGAGTTACCTGGATGGCTCAGTCTCTCAAGCGTCCAACTCTTGATTTTGGCTTAGGTCATGATCTCACACTTACTGGGTTGGATCCCTAGCTCCTCATGGACCCCCACATTGAGCTGTAAGTGGGGATCACCCTAACAGCATGAAACCTACTGGGGATACTCTCTCTTCCTCTTTCTGCTCCTCCCCCACTCTTTTGCTCTCTCTCAATAAATAAACTTTCAAAAATAAATAAGTGGGAAAAAAAACAAAAAAGAAATGTAAAAATAGGGCCAAATACATTTATTAAGTGAAAACCATTTAGGAATATTCATTGAAACTCTGCTATTTGACAAACAGACATTCAAGATACAAAGTGAATAATATACTGGTCCACATTAGTGACTACCCAACAGTCCAATGGAGATGTAAGACTTAGCAAATGAGGAAACAAGATCTGAAATGATAGATGAGAGCAAAGGACCCAGACCCTGGCAACCTAAATTCGGAATTTAGATCTTCCATATAGTCCCTTTATGATCCTGAACTAATTAACTAATTTTCTAGTATCTGAAACTTTTTATGATTGGGAAAATCTATGACATGATCATCACTTTACATGAAAATTAAAAACTGTGTGACCCACCATAATTGAATTGTAACAATTTTACAAGTTACTGCATGTGCTATATAAACTCTTATCTTTCAGCTCTAAGGTATCCTCCTATCTATGGATGCAGGCGCTAAGGCTCTGCAAACTCATTTCTTTCTTACCAGCTCTGCCATTAGAGGGCACTAGAGGGAGACTGCAAGGCTGGAAGAGGAAGAGGGGACTTCCTTGTTCCTTCTTCTTTGCTGCCTGTGGGCTTCCTCTCTGTTCACTGTGTCTGTGACCATCACACAACCTCACTGTTCACCTCAGCAACCTTGATTTCTTTCCAAAGCAGCAGCTGTGTTCCAACTTAGAGGCACTCACCTCATCACCTCAGGAACTGTCTCAGGAACACCTGTGTTAGCCAGCAGCCCCCTTTCCTCAGGGGTGGTGTNTAACAGAGGACCATGGAGGCGAAGAAGGGGAAAAATAGGGAGAGAGAGGGAGGCAAATCATGAAAGAGTCTTGAATACTGAGAACAAACTGAGGGCTGCTGGGGGTTGGAAAGAGGGGAAGGGGGATGATTGACAGGAGGAGGGCACTTGTTGGGATGAGCACTGGGTGTTATACGGAAACCAACTTGACAATAAACTATGAAAGAAAAATCCCCAATATACCCACTTTTGTACATCAAAAATAAAATGTACATAGACAGGATAGGAGGAATGGAGGCTGGATTTGCTTTCTTCTTATCACATCTGGCTTTTTAAATTTTTATATAAGTAAACTACACATGTAAATTTACATAATTTTTAAAAATAGACAATGCCTAGGTTTAATGCAAAAAAATTAATAATAATTACCTCTAAGGGTTAGGAAATTATTCAGGAAAAGGGATCTTTTTACTNAAGAGAGGCTGGATTTGCATTCTTCTTATCACATCTGGCTTTTTAAATTTTTATATAAGTAAACTACACATGTAAATTTACATAATTTTTAAAAATAGACAATGCCTAGGTTTAATGCAAAAAAATTAATAATAATTACCTCTAAGGGTTAGGAAATTATTCAGGAAAAGGGATCTTTTTACTTTTCATTTTATAAGCTCTTACCTACTATCTTGCTTTTTTCAATTAACATATATCAATTTCCTTTTTGCAAAAGTGTCCATGTATGTGGGTCTGAAAAATTATACCAATCTATGGAGATTTAAAACCTCAAAGATAGCATCATACTGTATCTTCCAAGATATAGCAAAGATTAAAGCCACACCTAAGATATTCACTAACTCTGTTACTACACTTCTCCCTATACCTCGCATCTTAGCTGACCTACCTCCTCTTCCCTGGACAGACATCAAATGGTATTTACCCCTGTCTCACACATGCACTCAGATATTCCATTCCATGGCTTCCTCCACAATCTTCACCCAGCCTGCAGTGCCTTAGCCTTTATTACATTCCTCTAGTTCTTCCCATTCTCCAACAGCTCACTCTTCAGAACTCCTTACTCTATCAAGTCCTTTCTCATACTCTTACTTTATATATTGAGATAAAGAAAATTTTTCGTACATGGTGATAACAAAACCAAAACCATTAACAATTATAGTGTTCTATTACTGCTCTAACAAAGACTGCTATTTAATTCTCTGTTGCTCTACCTAAAAGTTTTAAATGTGTTTAAAGTGTCTTTTAGGCTTTTTCTTTATGATGGGATAAATTATATTCACATTAATGAAAATCAGCTCAACCTGGATTCAGTTAGATTCCTTTCATAGGGATGATCACCAGTAACCTCCCCAAGAATGCAGTTTATCCAAACACAAATGATAGACTCTAAATTACCCTCCTGGAATCTGACAGTCACTGCATCCATGCTTCCAAATAACACTCAGTCCAAACTCTTTATAGTTTTTACACAAGACCTTAATTACTCTTCTTCCCAAAAGCAGATGATATCTTGAATGCATCTGCTTAGCACAGATTTAAAAATTGGGAAATTCTTAGCATCGGTAAAATGTTGGAAGACAGGATGGTACAGTCATGATGGCCCTGCTTCATAGCCAGTCTTTCACTTTCTGCCTGTACTGAAAACATGAGGTCTCTAGGGGCCATACTTGGTATCAGTTTCCACTGTTAAACAAGAGCAGAATAGTAGTTTATCTCTTATCTTTTTCTGCCGAAGGCAGAGTGAAACTGTCCTTTCCTACAAAAAGATCACCTTAATGGTGATCAATTAAATTCCAGTGTCTTTTGTAGTTCTTGAGTCCCACTCTGTTCAGCACGCGCGCGCGCGCACACACACACACACACACACACACACACACACACACACCACTGACCTCTGCCTATTCCCCCATCACAAGCCTAGAATGTAAGAAATGAGAGATACCTCAGAGATCCTTAGTGACCAGCTGACTGCCTTCTCTGCTTTGGTCTGTTCATTCTTGTGCTGGCCAACACAGAGGGCAAATAAATTATAAATAACATGGCCTCACTTCCAATTCAAGAAATCATTACCATTCTGGAGTATTTTTTTCATTTCCTTTTTTTTTTTCCATTTACATTCAAGTTTGTTAGTGTATAGTGAAATAATGATTTCAGAAGTAGAGTCCAGTGATTCATCCCCTACATTATAACAACCACTACTCATCCCGACACGTGTCTTCCTTAATGGCCCTTGCCCATTTAGCCCATCCCCCAACCACAACCCCTCTAGCAACCCTCAGTTCTCTATATTTAAAAGTCTCTTATGTTTTATCCCCCTCCCTTTTTCTATATTATTTTTGCTTCCCTTTCCTTATGTTCATCTGTTTTGTATCTTAAATTCCACATATGAGGGAAGTCATATGATATTTGTCTTTCTCTGACTAATTTCGCTTAGCATAACACACTCTAGTTCCATTTATGTTGTTGCAAAAGGCAAATTTTCATTCTTTTTAATTATCAAGTAATACTCCATTGTGTGTGTGTGTGGGGGGTGCTTGTGTATATATATATCCCATCTTTTTTGTCCATTCACCTGTCAATGGACATTTAGGCTCTTTCCATACTTTGGCTATTGTCTATGGTGCTGCTATAAACATTGAGGTGCATTACCCCTCTGAAACGGCACACCTGTAACCCTTGGATAAATACCTAGTAGTGTAACTGCTGGGTCAAATGATAGTTCTATTTTTGACTTTTAGAGAACCCTCCATACTATTTTCCAGAGTCACTGCACCAGTTTACATTCCCACCAGCAGTGCAAAAGTGTTTCTCTTTCTTTGATCCTCGACAACATCAATCATTGCCTGAGTTGTTCATCTTAGCCATTATGATTGGTGTGAGATAGGTGTCTCTTTGTGGTTTTAATTTGTATTCCCATGACGATGAGGAATGTCGAGCATTTTTTCATGTGTCTGTTAGCCATCTGGGTGTCTTCTTTGGAAAAGTGTCTGTTCATGTCTTCTGCCCATTTCTTCACTGGATTATTTGCTTTTTGGGTGTTGAGTTTGATAAGTTCTTTATAGATTTTGGATACTAATCCTTTATCTGATATGTCATTTGCAAATACCTTCTCCCATTCCATCAGTTGCCTTTTAGTTTTGCTGACTGTTTCCTTCACTGTGCCGAAGGTTTTTATCATGATGAAGCTCCAGTAGTTCATACTTGCTTTTGTTTCCCTTGCCTCTCGAGACATGTTGAGTAAGAAGTTGCTGTGGCCAAGGTCAAAGAGATTTTTGCTTTCTTTTCTTCTAGGATTGTGATGGCTTCCTGTCTTATGTTTAAGTCTTTGATCCATATTGAGTTTCTTTTTGTGTATGGTAAGAAAGTGGTCTGGGTTCATTCTTCTGCATGTTACTGTCCAGTTTTCCCAGTACCATTTGCTGAAGAGACTGTCTTTATTCCACTGGATATTGTTTCTTGATTTGTGAAAGATTAGTTAACCATATGTTTGTGGGTCCATTTCTGGGTTTTCTATTCTGTTCCATTAATCTATGCGTCTATTTTTGTGCCAGTACCATTCTGTCTTGATGATTATTGATTTGTAATACATCTTGAATTCCGGGATTGTGGTGCCTCTAGCTTTGGTTTTCTTTTTCAGGATTTCTTTGGCTATTCAGGGTCTTTTCCGGTTCCATAAAAATTTTAGGATTGTTTTTTCGTGCTCTGTGAAAAATGCTGGTGTTATTTTTATAGGGATTGCATTGAATATGTAGATTGCTTTAGGTAGTATCAACATTTTAACAATATTTGTTCTTCAAGTCCAGGAGCATGGAATATTTTTTTGTGTCATCTTCAGTTTCTTTCATTAGTTTTCAATAGTTTTCAGTGTCTGGATATTCCACCTCTCTGGTTAGATTTATTCCTAGGTATTTTATGGTTTTTGATGCAATTGTAAATGGGATTAATTCCTTGAATTCTCTTCTGTTGCTTCCTTATTGGTATATAGAAATGGAACCTATTTCTGTACATTGCTTTTTTGAGCTTTATTTATTTTTGAGAGACAGAGTGTGAGCAGAGGAGGGACAGAGAGAGAGGGAGACACAGAATCCAAAGCAGGCTCTAGGCTCCAAGCTCTCAACACAGAGTCTGACACAGGGCTCAAATCCACGGACCACAAGACCATGACCTGAGCAGAAGTTAGACACTCAAACAACTGAGCCACCCAGGCACCCCTGTAGAGTGATTTTATATCCTGCAACTCTGCTGAATTCATGGATCGGTTCTAGCAGTTTTTTGGTGGGATCTTTTGGGTTTTTCATATAGAGTATCATGTATGTGAAGAATGAAAGTTTGACCTCCTTGCTGATTGGATGTCTTTTATTTCTTTGTGTTGTCTTATTGCTGAGGCTAGAATTTCCAGTACTATGTTAAGTAACAGTGATGAGAGTAGACATATCTGTCATGTTCCTAACCTTAGGGGTAAAGCTCTCAGTTTTTCCCCATTGAAGATGATATTAGCAGTGGATCTTTCGTATATGGCTTTTATGATCTTGAGGTATGATCCTTCTATCCCTACTTTCTTGAGGGTTTTTATCAAGAAAGGATGCTGTCTTTTGTCAAATGCTCTCTCTGCATCCATTGAGAAGATCATGTGGTTCTTATTCTTTCTTTTATTGATGCAGTGTATCTCATTGTTTTGTGGATATTAAACCAGGCCTGCATCCCAGGTATAAATCCCACTTGATCATGGTGAATAATTCTTTTAATGTATTGCTGGACTTGACTGGCTAGTATCTTGAGAATTTTTGCATCCATGTTCATCAGGGAAGTTGGTCTCTAATTCTCTTTTTGAGTGTGGTCTTTGTCTGATTTTGGAATCAGGGTAATGCTGGCCTCGTAGAATGAATTTGGAAATTTTCCTTCCATTTCTATTTTTTTTGGAATAGCTTCAAGATAATAAATGTTAAGTCTTCTTTAAATGTTTGGTAAAATTCCCCCTGGAAAGCCATCTGGCTCTGGACTCTTGTTTTTTTGGAAGGTTTTTGATTACTAATTCAATTCCCTTACTGGTTATGGATCTGTTCAAATTTGCTTTTTCTTCCTGTTTCAGTTTTGGTAGTTTATATATTTCTAGGAATTTTTCCATTTCTTCGAAATTGTCCAATTTATAGGCTTATAATTGCTCATAGTATTCTCTTATTATTGTTTGTATTTCTGTTGGTTGTGATCTCTCCTCTTTCATTCTAATTTTATTTGTTTGGGCCATTTCCTTTTTCCTTTTGATCAATCTGGCTAGGAGTTTGCCAATTTTGTTAATTCCTTCAAAGAACCAACTTCTGGTTTCATTGATCTATTTTACTGTTTTTTGTTTGTTTGATAACATTGATTTCTGCTCTAATTTTTATAATTTCCCATCTTCTGCTGGTTTGGGGTTTTATTTGCTGTTCTTTTTCCAGCTCTTTGA
The DNA here is from genome assembly GCF_008692635.1 of Crocuta crocuta. Lineage (NCBI taxonomy): Eukaryota > Metazoa > Chordata > Mammalia > Carnivora > Hyaenidae > Crocuta > Crocuta crocuta. Next base: position 291,419 of record NW_027531308.1, read on the forward strand.
GGTGTAAGGTCAGGCTGCATATCTGAGACTTTTATACCTTCTTTAGGAAGGCCTGGGTTGCTATATACATCCCTCTTATGACCTTTGCTGCATCCCAGAGGTTTTGGGCCATGGTGTTACCATTTTGATTGGTTTCCATGTACTTTTTAATTTCTTCTTAACTTCTTGGTTAACCCATTCATTCTTTAGTAGTGTGTTCTTTAATCTCCCAGTATTTGTTGTCTTTCCAAATTTTTTCTTGTGGTTAATTTCAAGTTTCATAGTGTTATGGTCTGAAAATATGCGTGGTATGATCTCAGTATTTCTGTACTTGTTGAGGGCTGATTTGTGTCCTAGTATGTGATATACTCTGGAGAATGTTCCATGTATAGTCAAAAAGAATGTGTATTCTGCTTCATTAGGATGACATTTTCTGAATATATCTGTTAAGTATATCTGGTCCAGTGTGTCATTCAGAGCCATTGTTTCCTTGTTGATTTTCTGCTTAGATGATCTGTCCATTGCTGTAAATGGGGTGTTAAAATCCCCTACTATTATGGTATTATTATCAATGAGTTTCTTTGTGTTTGTGATTAACTGACTTATATATTTGGGTTCTTCAACGTTGGAGGCATAAATGTTTACAATTATTAGATCTTCTTGGTGGATATACCTCTTAATTATAATGCCCTTCTTCATCTCTTGTTACAGTCTTTGTTTTAAAAACTAGATTTTCTGATATAAGTAAGACTACTCTGACTCTTTTCATGACCATGAGCATTATAGATGGTTCTCCATCCCCTTACTTTCAATCTGAAGGTGTCTTTAGATCTCAAATGGGCCTCTTGTAAACAGCATACAGATGGACCTTGTTTTCTTATCCATCTTGCTACCGTATGTCTTTTGATTGGAGTGTTTAGCCCATTGTCTTTTAGAGTGAGAACTGAAAGATATGAATGTATTGCCATTGTATTGCCTGTGGAGTTGGAGTTTCTGGTGGTGTTCTCTGGTTCTTTCTAGTCTTTGTTGCTCTTGGTCTTTTGTTTTGTTTTGTTTTGTTTTGTCTTTTCTCCCCTTAGAGAATCCCTTTAAAATTTCTTACTGGTTTTAGGGCTGGCTTAGTAGTCACGAACTCCTTTAGTTTTTGTTTTTCTGGGACGTTCTTTGTCTCTCTATTTTGAATGACAGCCTTGTTGTGTAAAAAATTGTTGGCTGCATATTTTTCTGACTCAGCATATTGAATATATCCTCCACTCCTTTCTGGCCTGTCAAGTTTCTGTGGTTAGGTCTGTGAACCTGATCTTCCCTTACAGGTTGAGGACTTTTTTTCCCCTTACAGCTTTCATAATTCTTTCCTTGCCTGAGAATTTTGTGAATTTGACAATGATATGCCTTTTTGAGGATCAGGTTTTGTTGAATATAATTGGAGTTCTCTGTACTACCTGGGCTCTGACGTCTTTGTCTTTCCCCAAGGTAGGAATGTTTTCTGCTATGATTTGCTCACATATACCTTTTACCCCTTTTTCTCTCTCGTCATCTTATGGGATTTCTAGGATTCAAATGTTATTCTTTTTTAATGAGTCACTGAGTTATCTAAGTCTTGTATCTTTTGTTTTAGTTTCCCTCTTTTTTATTTTTCTGCTTCATTATTCTCCATAATTTTGTCTTCTATATCACTGATTCACTGCTGTGCTTCATCCATCCTTGCCATGGTGGCATTCACTCAAGATTGATTCTCAGTTATAGCATTTTTAATTTTGTCCTGACTAGATTTTACTTCTTTTATCTCCACAGAAAGGGATTCTGTTTTTTTCAACCCCAGATAGTACTCTTATTATTGGGATTCTAAATTCTAGTTGAGACATCTTGCGCATATCTGTGTTGATTAAGTCCCTAGCTGCATTTCATCCTGTTCTTTCTTTTGGAGTGAATTCCTTCATTTTGTCATTTTGGAGGAAGAAAAGGAATTAATAAAATTTTAAAAACTACAAAATAAAAACAAAACAAAAAATCACATAAGAATGCTAGATCCTAAGGTGTGTTTTGGTCTGGTTGTTGAAAGAATCTTGATATAATAGAGAAAAAAGAGAAAAGAAAGAAAGGTAAGAAAACATTAAAAAAAATTTTTAATGTATAGAATAAAATAAGATGAAGAATGTAAAATAGAATTTTAAAACTTTACAAAAAATTAAAAAGTTNAAACAGAAAAAAAGTAAAATCTTCTCTTTCTTTATTCAAGAATAAGAAAAAAAGAAAAGAAAAAGATTTTAAAAATTGATTAGATGGACCTGAGAGCAGAATGAAATCCAAATGAAATTTAGAAGTCTAACTATGAAGCATTCTATAGTATGTACACTAAGCAGGCGGAGAGACTTGTGGTGGTCCCCTAGGGCCTAAGCTTGGAGTGGAGGGTAGTTGGACAGGGCTTGGTGTAATGGCTCCATTCTCCACTATTTGGTGCTGCTTAGCTTACTGTGTGGATCTGTGTGTAGGCGTGCATGTGTATGCACATACATGGGAAAGATGAAAATGGCATCACCCAGCTTCCCTGGCTAGCATCGTATCTCTGTACTCACCCTGACTAGCAGTCAAGCACCCCTCCTTTGTCTCTGGTTTCTGTCCACTCCCTACTTCTACACTGGCTGCATCCAAGCTGTCAGCTTGCCAAGCAACACCTCCCTCCTGATTTATATCTCATATGGGGCTGTGTTTCCAAACACCTCTCTTCTGAATGTCCTGAGGCATTGACCCACTCTGACTTTCTGGGGAAGTGTCTTGCCAGGCAATAGCCAGGTGCCGGCTTGCCCCAGGAACATTTGTGTGATCGATCATGCTGCTGCAGAGGTCACAGATTGTAGCTGGGTGCCTGTTTGCCCCAGAAAAAGTTCATGTGATCGTGCAGCAGCAGAGATTCACAGGTTATGGAAAACATAATACACAGCCTACACCAGGTTTCACCACACCCTGACATTTTTGTTCCAAAAGCAGCAAACATGGTTATTCTCTGAGGTCCGTTCGGACCTTTACCTGTGGGGAGACCATACAGCTTCTACCAAATGCCCACCTAGCAGAGGAATCACTTCTCTCCATTTGGGCTGCAGACCCGTCACACCTTGCTGCCTGCTCCTGAGAATTCACCCTTCCCACCAGAGCACCACCAGGTATTGAGCTGTGGACTTTCTGACTCTGTGATCCCCTGTTTATAGAGTCCTAATGATATTGAAACCCTCTCCTTTCCCTTGTCTCCCTTTCTTATTCAGTCTTTTGTAAGTGTTTCCATTTTTTCTCTTTCTCTCCAGCTGCTTTCGGGGGAGTGATTTTCCTGTACTCTTCCCCCTTTCTCTGTCCCCCCTCCACAAAAACAGCTCCCTACCCTCCAGGACTTCTCTTCCCCACCCCATTCACATTTCTGTGCCATGTGGCTGCAGAGTTCTGAGGTTCAGTTTATGCAGATTGTTGTGTTAATTCTTAGATCAGTTCACCATCAGCAAAATGATTTGGTGCTGATCTAGTTGCATTTCAGGATGAGAGAAGCTGAGAACTTCCATGCTGTTGCACCATGTTGACCCCTCCCTCTGGAGTGTTTTTTAAAGTAGATCAATATTTGGAGTCACTGAAACAAAGATTTGTAAACTTCTACTTCCTAATCTGAGTCCCAAATTGCTGACAAGGTTGAGTTTAAAGTAAAATTGCCAGGGGCGCCTGGGTGGCTTAGTCGGTTGAGCGTCTGACTTTCGCTTAGGTCATGATCTCGCGGTTCGTGGGTTCGAGCCCCGCNAACGCTCAGGACAGAACAGGAAAAATGTGTACAGGAATGAGCACTGGAGCTGTATGTTCTCAAAATGTTGCTTTGTTGCTATCAATGCAGCAAGCCTTGTACAAGGCTATTGTTNCACCCAGTGCTCATCCCAACAAGTGCCCTCCTCCATGCCCATCACCCATTTTACTCTCTCCCCCACCCCCTATCAACCCTCAATTTTTTCTCAGTATTTAAGAGTCTTTTATCGTTTGCCTAATACCTATTTATTTTAAAGTTGGGAAAACCAAGGCAGAGAAAAACAAATAGCATTACTGAAGCTAAGCAACAAGCTGGCAGCAAGTCCAGAATTAATATGGTTGACTTTTGTTTTCTACATAATCAAGTTTATTTTTACTGCACCACACTTCTTATGCTGGGGTGGTCCCAGCTAGGCATCCAGTGTGTGGCCCAGAAAATCATAAAACATCAAAGCTAGTTTCTTCAGCATTGTCCAAAATTCCTCTCATTTTACTTCCATTGAGCTCAGATGTTCTGCTGCTACTGTATTCTATATCTGGAGACCAACATTCAAGAGACATCTGCAAATGTCACTAGAATAACTCTTCCAATACAGTTCACAATGTCATGATTGACCCTGCTCATCTTGCCGTCTTCTCTGTTTTGGTTGGGAGTTTATCCACTGTCATCTCCCTGTTGAATTACAGAATTGATTCATTTCTTCTAGATGATTAGATCTCCCTTCTCACTTCTCTGTGGGTTTTCACTTGATGCTCTGACCTGCATCAAAGACTGTGTCCATCCATCTAATTCACCTGAACCCATGCCAATTGATCGTGGACCTAGAAAACCACAGAATGCAGAGCTCTTGAAATGTTATTATCACCTGGCATAATAAGCCATATGTAAAACCGCCAAGCAGGAAACACAGCCAATTAGCAGCAATGAAAAGTTACTTGAGTGCTGCTGTAGACACCTGGCATTACCATCATACTACATTTAGCCAAGGGAGTTGTATCCTAGAACCACAGAAATTTAGCCATAGCAACCAAAAGGTAAAGTTAGTAATAGGTCACCTGAGGAAAGAAGGAAAGGAGATAGGAATCTTTTGTGGAAATTACAGATTTTTTTCTTTTCACCTGCATGATTTTCTGATTTGTGAAGGAAGAAACTCTGTAAGATTGAAAATATACACCTTCTAACAAGTGAAAATAAACAACATCTCCATAGAAAGGAAAAGAGGGAGAGAAGGACAATGAAATGTAGGGCTCCAATGTGGCACTGCAATGTCATCTGTGTCCCATTGTAATTTCACAGCCCCTCTCTTTCTCTCCTTTTTGTCTCTCTACACAGGGTGTTCCCTCCCCTCAATGCCTACGCTGTTTTATCTCCCCTAATTCATATACATGCACCTCGATCCTGCCAAGCTGTCTCCCTCCAACTGTGAAGATCCTTCTGCCACTCCACACACTGATTTCCTGGGTGTTCCAAGTGATCTGACTTCAATACAGCTGTGTATGAAGGACAAGGAAAATCCCAGTCCCTCTACTTTTCCACCAACTTAATTCTGCCCAATCTGTGTCCTATTGTAAAAGATAACTAAAGTACAAGTAATAAAATATGCAGATATTTCACTAACATTATCTAGTTCTTTATTATGTCTGTGATTGGAGAGATGAAGAGGATGCTGTAATAACAATGCAAGGGGATAAATCCAAATGGTAGTGGAGCTAGGATGAGGCAAATCACTAATGGTTTATTCTCACATATATCAGCTTCTTAAAAAGAAACATCAACAAAACAGTAAATCTCCTCCATTTGTATCTTTACATAAAAAGTAAGCAGAGAGTCAGTGATGTGACCATTGATAAACTATATGGAACACACTGTATAAGCAACCCAACTGGTGTACAACCAAGTAGCTTAAAGCAACATTTTCCTTGCTGATGAGTCTACAGTTAGATCTGAGCTCAGCACGTCTTCTACTGGTCTCACCTGGGTTTTCTCATGAGACATCAGTTATCTGGCACCTTGACTGGGACTGGAGGCTTTAAGATGACCCCAATGTTCATAGCAGCACTCTCCACAATAGCCAAAACATGGAAAGAGCCTAAGTGTCCATCAACAGACAAATGGATCAAGAAGATGTGGTTTATCTATACCATGGAATACTACATGGCAATGAGAAAGAACGAAATCGGGCCATGTGTAGCAACATGGATGGACCTTGAGGGTGTTATGCTGAGCGAAATAAGTCAGACAGAGAAGGACAAATATCATATGTTTGTAGGTTTAGGAGGATTAGGAAGAACTTAACGGAGGACCATAGGGGAGAAGAAGGGGGGAAATGGTGGGGGAAAGGGAGAGAGGCAAACCATGAGAGACTCTTGAATGTTGAGAGAAAACTGAGGACTGATGGATGTGGGGGACGAAGGGGGAGATGAGCNAAAGGAGCACTAACCTAGCAACAAGGGACATGATTTCTGGTACTGGATCTCTGCTGATTTCTTGCTGTGAGTCTGGCTAATTGCTATCCCTCCTCATTTCCTGGGGTATAGCTAGCACAACGGAAGGGATTAGGAGCAATGATGTTAGCAATTCATATGAGCTTTAACATTATTTTTTTATTTTTTATTTTATTTTATTCTTTTTATGTTCTCATGCTGTGATATTTTCATAAGTTTGGTGTTTCTTTTCCTTCATAGTTTACTGTCAAGTTGGTTTCTATATAACACCCAGTGCTCATCCAAACAAGTGCCCTCCTCCATGCTCATCACCCCCTTACCTGTCATCCCAATCCACATCAGCCCTCAGTTTGTTCTCAGTATTCAAGACTCTCTCATGGTTTGCCTCCCTTCCGCTCCCCAACTATTTTTCCCCTTCTCCTCCCCCATGGTCCTCCATTAAGTTTCTCTAAATACACCAATAAGTGAAAACATATGGTAATTATCTTTCTCTGCCTGACTTATTTCACGCAGTATAACACCCTCGAGTTCCATCCATATTGCTACGAATGTCCAGATTTCATTCTTCCTCATTGCCATGTAGTATTCCATTATATAGATAAACCACATCTTCTTGATCCATTCGTCCGTTGATGGACACTTAGGCTCTTTCCATGTTTTGGCTATTGTTGAAAGTGCTGCTATGAATATTGAAGTACATGTGCCCCTATGCATCAGCACTCCTGTATCCCTTGGGTAAATTCCTAGCAATGCTATTGCTGGATCATAGGGGAGTTCTATTGTTAAGTTATTGAAGAACCTCCACACTGTTTTCCAGAGGGGCTGTACCAGTTTACATTCCCACCAACAGTGTAGGAGGGTGCCCGTTTCTCCACATCCTCGCCAGTATCTAGAGTCTCCTGATTTGTTCATTTTAGCCACTCTAACTGGTTTGAGGTGATACCTCAGTGTGGTTTTGATTTGTATTTCCCTGATGACGAGGGATGCTGAGCATCGTTTCGTGGGTCTGTTGGCCATCTGGATGTCCTCTGTGGAGAAGTGTCTGTTCATATCTTCTGCCCATTTCTTCACTGCATTGTTTGTTTTTCAGGTGTGGAGTTTGGTGAGTTCCTTTTAGATTTTGGATATTAACCCTTTTGCTGATATGTCATTTGCAACTATCTTTTCACATTCCGTTGGTTGCCTATTAGTTTTATGGATTGTTTCCTTTGCTGTGCAGAAGTGTTTTATCTTGATAAGGTCCCAATAGTTCACTTTTGTCCTTGATTTCCATGCTTTTGGGGATGTGTCAAGTAAGAAAATGCAGCGGTTGAAGTCAAGGAGGTTGTTTCCTGCTTTCTCCTCTAGGGTTTTAATGGTTTCCTGTCTCACGTTCAGGTCCTTCATCCATTTTCAGTTTATTTTTGTGTATGTTGTAAAAAAGTAATCTAGTTTTATTCTTCTGCATGTTGCTGTCCAGTTCTCCGAGCACCATCTGTTAAAGAGGCTTTTTNACATCCATGTTGGTATTGCCTGGGGCTTCTTCTAGCGGGGATGGGCATGGTTTGGTTTAGGCAGGTCTTAGCCTCCAACTAGGGTCCCACAGGCCACTCCTTGACATCCTGCCTTGGTGATTGTGGGGAGATAAACGGTGGTGCCCAGTCTCTTATTGAACCAAACATTGCAAATTACCTTTTTTGGGTCCAATCTCCCTGTGCCATGGGCGTAGCCAAGGTGGGCTGTATTCTATGTCCCAAGCCCCGCCTCATTTCCAGGTCTTAGTCCTGGCGCTTTATTGATACAACCCGAAATATAATTCCAGAGGCCAGGCCGCTTCCCAGCCAGGGATTGAGCTGGGAGAGCATTGGAGCAATTTCTCCTGGCACCACCTTGGACCAGGGTACCCAGCCCAAAGTAAGCACCACAGCTAAAAATAGGATCACTCTCCATCTCCAAGGTTTTTCTCTTCTCCAAGGACAGTTCTATGAGCAGTTTAAGCTGCTCTTTCTCTTCCCCTCGACTCTCAACGGCTCCCCGTGAAGGGGGCTCCCTCCTCTTCCTCCATGTCTCTGGGTCCCAGCCCATTTTTATCTTCCCCAGTTCACACTCACGCACCTATGATGTTGTCTTCTTCTTTTTTTTAATATTTTTATTTATTTCTAGGAGAGAGAGAGAGAGAGAGCATGAGCNAATTCTCTAGTCTATTCCATTGGTCTATGTGCCTGTTTATGTACCAATACCATATTGTCACAGCTTTGTAGTAGAGGCTAAAGTCCGAGATTGTGATGCCTCCTGTTTTGGTTTCCTTCTTTAGTATTACTTTGGCTATTTGGAGTCTTTTGAGGTTCCATACAAATTTTAGGATTATTTGTTATAGATTTGAAAAGAATTCTGGTGCAATTTAGATTGAGATTGCATTGAATGTGTAGATTGCTTTGGGTAGTAATGACATTTTAACAATATTTATTCTTCCTATCCATGAGTATAGAATATTTTTCCATTTCCTTGTGTCTTCTTCAATTTCCTTCATAAGTTTTCTATAGTTTTCATCAGACAGATCTCTTATACCTTTGGTTAGGTTTATTCCTAGGTATTTTATGGTTTTTTTGTGCAATTGTGAATAGGATCAGTTTCTTGATCTTTCTGTTGCTTCGTTATTGGTGTACAAAAATGCAACTGATTTCTGTACATTGATTTTGTACCCTGTGACTTTGTTGTTTTCATGGATCAGTTTTAGTAGGCTTCTGGTGGAGTCTGTTAAGTTTTCCATGTAGAATATCATGTCGTCTGTGAAAAGTGAAAGTTTGACTTCTNTTTTTTTTAATATTTTTATTTATTTCTAGGAGAGAGAGAGAGAGAGAGCATGAGCAGGGGAGAGCCAGAGAGAGAGGGAGACACAGACTCTGAAATAGGCTCCAGGCTCTGAGCTGGCAGTCAGCACAGAGCCCCACGCGGGGCACGAACCCACGAACCGAGAGATCATGACCTAATTAAAAGTCGGACGCTCAACCGACTAAGCCACCCAGGTTCCCCTATGATGTTATTTTCTTAGTGGACTCTGTCTCTTTTTTTCCCCAAACTCCTGTGGTTCAGTTTCCTATGGCTTCAGGCTTCTCTGTTTGAGAGATGGGAGTGAGCAAAAAGTACAGAGCTCCCTACTTCTCAGCCATCTTGCCTCCCTCAAGCTTTAACTTTAAAAATTGAACATAGACAGTAGCAAATTCTAGACTGCCTGATAAAGATGCAAAGGATGGAAAAATGGAGAAATAAGAATCGAACAAAGTAAGAACAAAGAGAATTGAAATCGACTTAAAATACAGTAAGCAGATAGAAGATAATATAAATGCATAGTTTGTATATCAATAGAATAAAAATAAATATCAATCAGTATACAAAAAACATAAAACTTTATTACTTACTCAAACATATGACATTGTCATGAGCATGTAAATTGAAAACACAAGGATTTGGTTTTTAACACTCAGATGTACAGAGTACCAAAGAATAATATCGCTTCTAAATTAATGGCGAAATAGATATCATAATATCATAGATAGTACTTTGCTAGGCTTATAACATGTCCTAAGTGTTGAGTATTTTTCTGAACTTGTAAAATGTCTTTTCTGCAACCACCATGAGAGAGAATCTGTGACTTCATATCTTTGTAGCCATCAGCTCATGNGAGACATCGCTGTCTTGTTCCTGATCTCAGGGGGAAAGCTCTCAGTCTTTCCCAATTGAGGATAATATTAGCTGTGGGCTTTTCATAAATTGTCTTTACAATGTTCAGTATGTTCCCTCTATCCCGACTTTCTCGAGGGTCTTTATTAAGAAGGGATGCTGNGAATGTGTAGATGACTGGATTCAGAAAAGGAGTGATAAATACATCAAAAATAGCAAGATATTTATCCACGTGGGATGTGGGAGAAGGCCATGTGTAGAAAAACATCAGTGGCCCAAAGAACAAAACCACCACAGTGACATGAGCTGACAGTGTAGAGACAGCCTTGGATGAGCCACCAGAGGAATGTTTCCAAACAGTAAACAAAANTGATTCTGTATTCATCAAGGCTATTGGCCTATAGTTCTCTTTTTGGGGGGGTCTCTGTCTGGCTTGGGAATCAAAGTGATGCTGGCTTCATAAAATCAGTCCAGAAGTCTTCCTTCAATTTCTATTTTTTTGAATAGCTTGAGAAGAATGGGTATTAACTCTGATTTAAATGTCTGGTAGAATTCCCCAGGGAAGCTACCTGGTCCAGGGCTCTTATTTGTTGGGAGATTTTTTATCATTGATTAATTTCTTCACTTTTTATGGGTCTGTTCAGATTTCCTATCTCTTCCCATGTGAATTTTGGCAGTGCATGTGTGTTTAGGAATTNTAAAAAGAGATAGATTTATGCTTCTTGAAAATATCACAAATCATTTTAGGGGCTGCAGTTGAGCAAAACAACATATCAATGACTGAGAGGTTAGCCAGGAGGAAATACATGGGGGAGTGCAGATGAGCATCCAGTGTTACAGTGAANTCATAAGAAGAAACTGGATTCCATAGCCTAAGGATGTAGAGTTTTAAATATATCTGTCAAATCCATCTGTTCCATTGTCCCATTCAAGTCCATTGTTTCCCTAGTGGTTTTCTGTCTAGTTAATCTACCCATTGCTGTAAGTGGAGTATTAAAATCCCTACTATTAGCACATTCTTATTCATGAGATTGTTTGTTTGNCTCCATCCCCTAACTTTTAATCTGAAGGTGTCCTGAGGTCTAAAATGAGTTTCTTGTAAATTTCAAATAGGTGGGTTTTGTTTTTTTATCCATTCTGCTACTGTATGTCTTTTGATTGGAGCATTTGTCCATTTACATTCAGTGCTATTATTGAAAACTATGGGTTTGGAGTCATTGTGTTCATTGCAGTATTCATGCTTGTAGTGGTGTCTGCTACCTTGTGTTCCTTGCAACATTTCCCATTTAGTCCCCCTTAGAATTTCCTATAGGTCTGGTTTAATAGTAATGAANACTCGTGTGAGCCATGTAACAATTCCTCATGCTCAGCATACAGCTTTCAAAATCTGTGTTCTGTTATTCCTATTGCCTGATTAGACTTTAAACATTTTCCTTCCTTCCACTTTCCAAACTTCTCATTTTATTCTGTCATGTCCCAATTTTCGATGTCCCAGGTCAAATGTTCCCTCCCTTGTGAAATCTTCCAAAGCTGTCGAAGTGTCTACCCTCTCTGCACTGTTAGCATTTATTTCACTCTCTCATGGTTATATTCATTTTTATCTCTCAAATTCATGTGTGGATTCTTGAGTACAGGCATCATTTTAATTCATATGGGTCTCTCCTATCTCCATCACAATCACCAGTAGTGACTCACACAGCCAGTTATTTAACGAGTGCATCACACTGGTTGAATGAAGGAAGAAGTAAAGGGACTAAAGAATTACCCTGGAATAAAGTATATTATCATTCACTAAGTTAAGAGTATCCTTTGTGTTGCAATATATGAGTTGTCATAGGATCCCAAGCCTCAGTCCTGCATTATCTAACTACACAAAGTAATTATTTCACAAGAGATCTCTGTCCTCAAATGAAATCTGAGGTATCAATTACTAATTTACAATAGCCAATAAAAATTCTTTGATATATTTCAAAGTGGAAAAAATNGCTTTCTTTTGATTTCCAGCAGCATGATAGATATTTCTCCATCCCCTAACTTTTAATCTGAAGGTGTCCTGAGGTCTAAAATGAGTTTCTTGTAAATTTCAAATAGGTGGGTTTTGTTTTTTTATCCATTCTGCTACTGTATGTCTTTTGATTGGAGCATTTGTCCATTTACATTCAGTGCTATTATTGAAAACTATGGGTTTGGAGTCATTGTGTTCATTGCAGTATTCATGCTTGTAGTGGTGTCTGCTACCTTGTGTTCCTTGCAACATTTCCCATTTAGTCCCCCTTAGAATTTCCTATAGGTCTGGTTTAATAGTAATGAATTCTCAATTTTTCTTTATTTGGGAAGACTTTTTAATCTCTCCTTCTATTTTGAATGACAGGCTTGTTGGATAGAGGATTCCTGGCTGCATATTTTTTCTCTTCATCATATTGAGGATTTCCTGCCATTCGTTTCTGGCCTGCCAAGTTTCAATAGATAGGTCTCCAACTACTCTGATAGGTCTCCCTTTGTATTTCAGGGCCCTTTACTCCCTAGGTGCTTTCAGAATTCTCTCTTTGTCCTTATATTTTGCCAGTATGATATGTCATGCAGAAGATCAGTTCAAGTTACGTCTGAGGGGACTTCTCTGTGCCTCTTGGATTTCACTGTCTGTTTCCTTCCTCAGATTGGGGAATTTCTCAGCTATAATTTGTTAAAGTACACCTTCAGCGCCTTTCCCTCTCCCTTCCTCTCCTGGAATTCCTATGGTACAGATACTGTTCTGTTTGATTGTATCACTCAATTCTCGAACTCTCCTTTCTTGCTCCTCGATGAGTTTATCTCTCTTTTTCTTAGCTTCCTCTTCTATAATTGTGTCTTCTAATTCACCTGTTCTCCTCTCTGCCCCCTCAGTCTGTACAGTGGACGCCTCCATTTTATTGTGCACCTCTTTTATAGCATTTTTTAATTCATCACAACCATTTTTAAGGTCCATAGTCTTTGAAGCAATAGCTTCTCTGGTGTCTTCCATGCCTTTTTCAAGACCAGCGATTAGTTTTACGACTATTTTCTAAATTCTTGTTCAGTTATGTTGCTTATGTCTGTTTTGAGCAATTCTTTAGCTGTCATTTCTTCCTGGAATTTCTTTAGAGGAGAGTTCTTCTGTTTCATCATTTTGGCTAGCTTTCTGTCTCTTTTCAGTTTTAAAAGCTTGTTATGCACTCTGTACCTGCAAGTACTGCTATATTAAAGAAGGTTCATTGACTGTCCAGGGCCTGTCCATTCAGGAAGTTTTCTTTTGATGGTGTCTCTTGATATCTCTTTTGAAACTTTGGTTATTTTATTTCCCTACTCGTAGTGGTGTTTGGGACTCTCCACCATGTGTACTTTGGNATTTTAAGTAAAAACCTGGGAAAAAAGAGCCAGACAAGGTCTATGGCTTTATTTGAGAGAAGGTGACAATTAAGTTACAGAGATAAAGGCAGAAAAAATCTAAAGGACAGTAGCCAGATCTCAGATTGAGGAGGTAAAACCAAAAATACAGTTTTATAGGAACACAGGACTGCCAAAATTAATCATTAGAAGTAAACTGATGAGGGGATTTTCTAATATAGTACAAATCCATGTTATACCAATGCAACAGTTTATATACAAAGAGATATTAGGTGACCTCCTCATTATCACTAAATTAATTGATGGGAGGGTTCATAGAGGATCAAGAATGGTTGGCTCCCATTGAAAGTTATTTGCCTTAAATAGAACTCTGTAGTCATTCTATATGTATTCATTATCTATTTCTATAGTTAAAAATTGCTGTTAAAATTATAGTTAAAAAAAACCTTGTAGTTTTAAAAGACGCCAATATGAGATCTCACAGTTCTGAAGATGAGAAGGCCAAAATGGGNAGGGAAAACACAGAGACAAACACACAGGGAACAAAGGCACACAAATGCAGAGAAAAATCCAACAAACAAGCAAACCGACAAGGGAAAAGAAAAAAAGACAAAGAACAGTCTAAAAGCATAATACCAGAATTACCAGCTACAAATAAAGAGCATGGTGCATGCAATGCTGATGGAAAATTATATACAAAAAGAGAAATGACAGGGGTACAGGGAGAAATGAAATTGGACAATGACCAGGCAGAGAGACTAAGAGGCTTAATTCAGAGACAGAAAGAAGAGAATATGGTAGGAAACGAGGAGAAAGAAACAAATATACTGTTAGTCAGAGAAACTATATAGTCTGATTACTCCAGTGAAGGAGAGATAGAAAGGTAGTAGTGAGGTATAGAATATACATCTAGAAAATGGATTAATTGTGACTAAGCAAACCAATGACCAGAATGCCAGTCCAGTAGAGGGGAGGGATNCTTGGGGCAAGTTTTATATATCAAAGTTGTTTGTACTGACTGTAAAGCAGATCAGAGATATTGGCTGCATTTCTTATATGCTCATTCATTCAACAAACATTATGTATCAGTTATCAGGACAATTTTAAGTAAGAGTTGTTGAAACCACAGTATGACTTGAAACCAAACCTCCAGGGATGCCTGGGTGGCTCAGTTAGTTAATCATCCAACTCTTGATTTCACTCAGGTCATGATCTCACAGTTTGTCACTTCCAGCCTTACACTCACTTTCTCACTTTCTCTCTCTCTCTCTGCCCCTCCCCAGGTTGTGCACTCTCTCTCACTCTCTCTCTCTCTCCCTCCCCCTGCCCCTATCTCTCTCAAAATAAATAAATAAACCCTAAAAAAACCTGACCTCCGTATCATGAACTAGTAACTAATCAAAATTTCTTCTAGGAATGGGGAGTAAATAAGGAAAAAAACATTCCTTCTGATTAGTAAGGAAAACACTGTGTTAGCCCAAACTTTTCCATGGCTTCCATAAAGGAGTAATAACAATGAAAATGTACTATGAGATGAAAATGTAAGTGGTGCGGGGCACGTGGGTGGCTCAGTCAGTAAAGTGTCTGACTTCAACTCAGGTCATGATCTCATGGTCTGTGAGTTTGAGCCCTGCATCAGGCTCTGTACCAACAGCTCAGAGCCCGTCGCCTGTCTCAGATTCTGTGTCCCCCTTTCTCTCTCTGTCCTTCCCCTGCTCATGCTCGGTCTCTCTCAAAATAAAATTAAATTTAAATTAAAATAAAATAAAATAATTTTTTAAAAATGTAACTGGTGCTTCCTCTAAATTGTGAATAGCAAAAAGTAACAAGTGAGAAAGTAAAAGATACTATTAAGAGTGACCATTAATAAATTTTTAAGGAATAGGTTAAGCAAAATCAGAAGAGGATGTATTGGGTCATTCAAGAAAAAAATATGTGATTCTGTGCGACGTTTATATAAAAACAGAGTCTTGCCCAAGGGGATAAAGGACATCTTGGGGAAAAGGAAAGTTAACATATACATTTTAAAAATCAGAAGGTAATTGATAGATGACAACATGGAAGGCAGTAGGAAATTGGGTTTTTGAATACAGCAGGAGTTCAAGATGGTCAGTTAGTTGGAAAAATATGATAAATAGTAAGAAATGGCAGACTGGGAGCTTGTTACGATATACCATCTGCAAAGTCCCAGTGCTCAGAATTCCTTCCTACCAGCACCTAGCATTAGAGTTGCTTTCTTTTTGACTAACATGCTGCAACCCCTAGTTTTACTAACATTGCTAAGGGAAAGGTGCTTCATTGAGCTATTAGAGACAAACAGGTAAGTTACCAGATGGCTTTCCTTAGCTGAGATATTATCCATGCAAGAAATAAGTTTTTACAGTGAAGAAATAACTGATTCATTTATACCTCATTCAATACCAGAGAAGGATGAGTTTGGATCGGTTGCTGCAGAAGTCAGGGGAAAACACAGATGCTGAGAAAATGAGGATAATGCTGAGAAAAGAAGGATAAATGAGTTCCATGACAAAATGTACCTACTTTACATCCCTTAAAGAATAAAAAAGAAAAAGTAATACAAATAACAAATAGGAGATCTAGAAACTTACCCAGCTCGTGTCTTCAAGTATTCACATTTCTTGAGTGTCTCTCCAATGGCCCTGAGGTACACAGTCTCTGAATGGCTTCTTAGAGGAAGGTATTGGGTTCAGTTACTTTGAGACAGCGCAGACCTTCCATGGACACAGGGCTGCTCCTCTAAGGCCATTGCCATTAGAAGATATTCCACGTTGAGTTCTCTGCTTCCGGTCTAGCTGTTTCTCTCAAGTCTCATGATAAGAATTATAGCCATCATTTATTTGGACTATGTAAATGATCATGGTATGCAGTAAATCCAGATTC
>NW_027531308.1:307561-311633 GCF_008692635.1 Crocuta crocuta
TCATTGAGCTATTAGAGACAAACAGGTAAGTTACCAGATGGCTTTCCTTAGCTGAGATATTATCCATGCAAGAAATAAGTTTTTACAGTGAAGAAATAACTGATTCATTTATACCTCATTCAATACCAGAGAAGGATGAGTTTGGATCGGTTGCTGCAGAAGTCAGGGGAAAACACAGATGCTGAGAAAATGAGGATAATGCTGAGAAAAGAAGGATAAATGAGTTCCATGACAAAATGTACCTACTTTACATCCCTTAAAGAATAAAAAAGAAAAAGTAATACAAATAACAAATAGGAGATCTAGAAACTTACCCAGCTCGTGTCTTCAAGTATTCACATTTCTTGAGTGTCTCTCCAATGGCCCTGAGGTACATAGTCTCTGAATGGCTTCTAGAGGAAGGTACTGGGTTCAGTTACTTTGAGACAGCGCAGACCTTCCATGGACACAGGGCTGCTCCTCTAAGGCCATTGCCATTAGAGGATATTCCACGTTGAGTTCTCTGCTTCCGGTCTAGCTGTTTCTCTCAAGTCTCATGATAAGAATTATAGCCATCATTTATTTGGACTATGTAAATGATCATGGTATGCAGTAAATCCAGATTCTGCAGCATTTAATGGAATCATCATTTAAACATCTTGATTTATATGGAATTAGAATTGGGCAACCTCTTAGAATAGACTCATGGGAATTTTACACTTTAAAATCTTGTGGGAGGAAAAAAAAAACAGAGACCAATGCTCATTATCCCCAACTAATAAAATCAGTCAGTTGGAAGAGATCTAAAAATGTATTCTGACCCAGTTCTTTTCTTTGCTTTTTCCACCCAGGACATATTGGTTTCTCTACAGTTTACTTGGCTTGAAAATTTATTTTATTCCTTGGTGTCCCACTTTTTATTAACATATCAGTCCAATGGTTCATCCTTACAAAAAGAAAATCTCTCATTCTTTCAAGTAAACTGATGTCCATTTGATTCTTTCTCTGTGGATATAAAGACATTGTCAAGACACTTTCAGTAAATGTTTATTATCCTTGATCTTGGTAAAAGCAAATAAACATCATTCTTCTGTACCCTCTAGATTAACTATCTCCAGTTCTTTAGTCTTCCTTCATAGAATTATCTTCTATCCCTTCATCTTTGATGCTTTGCCTGCCAACCCCTATTTCACCACCAAACATCTCACAGTAGTGACCTAGAAAAAAATTCTAACAAATGTTTAAAAAACATAAACAAAAACAGGAAGGGGCGCCTGGGTGGCTCAGTCGGTTAAGTGTCCAATTTTGGCTCAGGTCATGATCTCACAGTTCGTGGGTTCGAGCCTCGCATCGGGTTCTGTGCTGACAGCTCTGAGCCTGGAGCCTGTCTCAGATTCTGTGTCTCCCTCTTTCTCTCTGTCCCTCCCCTGCCCATGCTCTGTCTCTCTCTGTCTCAAAAATAAATAAACTGTAAAAAATTTTTAACAAAAACAGGAGGATCAATTACTGATTGTTAAATATGATGCAATTAGTTCCCTTCTTTTCTCCCATCCTTCTACCTCTTAGGTTTAACCTATACTACATTAGTTTAGGGTGACTTATATCCCTAGATATTTTTCTACTAAGCAGGTTTTCTTTTATTCTTTCTTCTTCTTGATTCTATGAAATTGGGGGTGTTTTTGATGTCACTTAACACTTATGCCTAATGAACTTTCTCTTATTTCTGAGTTCCCTAAACATAAAGGTAAAGCAAGCTTGTTATGATGACAGTACACATATTTGTATTTACTTTGAATGCTAATAACTCTCCATAAAGACCCCTTGGCATTGTTACAACTCAGCCTACATTCTGGTCATGATCACAGTAAGGACTCCAGAGTCTGCAAGTGTATCTTCATTCTCACCCCCTGAATCTCCAAGTCCTTTCCAAGTCCTTATTACAACTTTAGGTTAATTCAGTTCTTCATGTTTGACAACCATTCAAATTTATTTCCTGCTCTACTCATCATCTCCGCACCACTAACACGTGTTTCTTCTTGCCTCTGAGGCAAAGGGTAACTGAAATAGACAAAAAGCAAACCATTACCTGAGTGTTCTTGTGACTGAAGTTTACCTAGTTTAAGATCTTCCTCCTGTTGTCAATTTCACTCCACTCTTCCCTTTGAGCTATTCACAGACCATTATCTCAAGCACACAGAGATATATGAAATGTTTCCATAAATAGAAACTATAGCTAATTAACTGAACTGGATGACAAACTAATGCTAGCATGACCTTGGATTGCAAAACTGAAGGCAAGTAGTCAAGGAAATTCTTTCTTAAAAATACACATTGTGATTGAAGCAACAATGGGAAGTGTTGATAATGAGTCACCAGAGGGAGGAACGTCACTAGAGTCTTTACCAAATCATCTGCATTGTTTGTGAGATTTTTTTGCCACTTTAAATCCTATCATGAATAATAAACACATCCTTGGATACTTTGCTAATTAATATTCACTTTCTGAGAGGTTTATACAAACTATATGGAACAGGCTCAGAAATATCAATTTTCTCTAAACATAAATGAACTAGGCAAGTGAACAAATGAGAAAATAAACTTTTAATTAAAAAACAGTTGATAATGTGACCCTTATAAATAATAAAAATACCACATTGTAATAAGCACTTTGAAGAATCAGGCTCTAACTCATATTTGCGTCTTCCAAAACAACTTACACAGTTTCTTGCAATCAAGGGGGCAATATATATTTTGAACTTCACAAGAAAATCCAGTCATTGAAATAATTCCATTGTCCCTTAACATGCTTGTTATTTGGAGGCAAGAATAATATAAATAAGAAGGTTCACTTCAAAATGTTAAGAAAAGTAACAGGATTTATTTCTATCATTTTTAGCCTCAAGTGCAGACACTGAGGTAATTGTATCCTGGATTTATGTACATTATCAGCATTGATTTATCAAGGGTCCTTCTCTTGTTTTACTTGCTTATTCCCATTAGTCTCCATTCTTTGTTTCCAATGCCTTTTCCTCAAAAGCAACCATTATAGTGTATTTTAAATGTAATGTGGTATTCCATATGCTATTATAAAACATCAATTTTGTACTGTATGCACATACATATAAAATATTATTATTTGGATCATTCCAATTATTTCACTTAGCCCAAGTTGCTATGTGGACCTTTAGTCTATTATTTCTAAATACCACATAGTAACCCATGGGGGGTATACAACATTTTGACTATCTGGTCACCTAATACCTAAAAGCAGACACTCAGATTATCTCAGGGCCCCTACATATGATTATACAAGTCTTGGGAGACCCTTCCTCAAACTTCTCCAACACCCACATTCCAATAATGTTCATCTTCAGCTGCAGTACAACTGTTTATTGAACATGGTTAAATTTCTAAAATATATGAACACTGGTTGGAATATAGCCACAGTCACATTTCCCTTTGAGTTCTACCTGGCAACCAAGTTCTTCCCCCAGAATTCTTAAAAATAACCTATTAAAGGTTAATGCCTAGAAAATCAAGGTTACTCAGAATCTGGCTATTTATGGAAGAATGAGTGAAATCTGAAAACAAAAAACTAACATTTAATTAATAGGAATGTACCACTAATGTACCAAAGAAATGAAGATGATAGCATTAGAAGAAACTGAAACTGATACTGGGTGAGAGCTTATAAGAACTTCCTGGAATACTTTTGTAACTTCTCTGTAAATCTAAAATTGTCCTGAAATAAAAGTTCTATTTAAATAAAAGATCAGAAAATAAATGTAAAATAGGGTGAAATAGATTTATTACTTGGAAACCATTGATGAACATTTGTTGAAGTTCTGCTGTTTGACAAAAGACATTCAAAATACAAAGTAAATAATATACTAGTACACATAGGTGAACACTTATCAGTTCAATGGAGATGTAAGATTTAGCAAGTGAGGAAACAAAATCAAAAGTGACAGAAGGCAGAAAAGGACCAGGAGCCCAGCAACCTAGAGTTAAGATTTAGATTTTCCATATAGTCCCTTTATGGTATTGAGCTTTTAAATAATGTTCCACTTAATGGAGGACCATGGAGGAGAAG
>NW_027531308.1:312008-421210 GCF_008692635.1 Crocuta crocuta
GGACAAGGGGGTGATGGGCATGGAGGGGGGCACTTGTGGGGATGAGCACTAGGTGTTATATGGAAACCAACTTGACAATAAACTGTTTAAAAAAATTTTTTTAATTATTCTAATGTGCACTAAATAAATAAAGTTCCAGTACTTCCAACTTATTAAAACAAGAAAACTCTATCGGATGATTTATAATATACTTTAAAATTCAAAAACTTTGAGACCTCACTAATTGAATTTTAATAATTTTACAAGTTACTGCAAGTGCCATATAAACTATTATCTTTCAGCTCTAAGGTATCCTCCTATACTCTGTCAGATGCAGGTGCTGAGGCTCTGCCAACTCATTTCTTTCTTACCAGCTCTGCCATTAGAGGGCACTAGAGGGAGACTGCAAGGAGGGGACTTTCTTGTTCCTTCTTCTTTGCTGCCTATGGGCTTCCTGTCTGCTCACTGTGTCTGTGAGCATCACACAACCTCACTGTTCACCTCAGCAACCTTGATTTCTTTCCAAGGCAGCAGCTGTGTTCCAACTTAGAGGCACTCACCTCATCACACCTGCCTCAGGAACACCTGTGTTAGCCAGCAGCCCCCTTTCCTCAGGGGTGGTGTCCCTGCCTTTCTCTGAGCTCAGAGACACTAGCAGCAGCCCCTCCTCAGATATTTGAGTTTCAACTCCACAAGTCCTTCTTCTAAGATTTTAATAGCATTTTCTTTTAGGTTTACTAATTCTAACTACTATCCTTAATTTTCCATCCCTAGGGGTGACAGCAACTTTTTACAAATGCTATGTCTGTGGCATCTCGGGCTTATTCTTTTTCAAATAACTAAATAACAGCTTTATATTTAGTTAACCATTCTTTACACCAAACATTTTCTTTCAAAATAACTGCTATGGTTACTGTCTTCTTACTCGGCCCTGAAAAAGCCAGATTAGCAATAGAATAATGAGTGAGGCTACAGATAATGAGCTGAAAATATAGAAAACAAGTCAGCTGTATAATAGAAAACATAACATGTAGTAAAAATTAATATTTATCCTTAAACTGAAATAGACTATTTAACATGAGAAAAATAGAAAATAAAGAATATAAGGGTGCCTTGGTGACTCAGATGGTTAACTGTTCAACTCTTGATCTCTGCTCAGAAAATTATCTTGCAGTGTCAGGCTCTGTTCTGGGCTTGGAGCCTGCCTGGGATTCTCTCTCTCCCTCTCTCTCTGCACCTCCTGCCACTTGTGTACACTCAATCTCCCAAAATAAATAAGCAAACACTTTTTAAAAAAATGAACAATAAACCACATATTGCCTTTCAAAAGGGATTGATTAACATTGATACTAATTCTATTCGGCACCATATACAGGATGACCCCTGGTAAGATAAGAAATCCATGACCTCTAAGTCCCTTCATAAAGAGTCCAGGGAATGACATCACAGTTCAATCCTTCACATATTTAAGAGACATCAACTTACAAACTGAGAGCATAGTCTCCTCATTGCCACCTTCATCTCTTTATTCCTAAAAGTGTAGATGACTGGATTCAGAAAAGGAGTGATAACCGCATCAAATATGGCAAGGAATTTATCCAGATGAGATGTGGGAAATGGCCACACATAGAAGAAGATTAATGGCCCAAAGAACAAAACAACCACAGTGACATGAGCTGACAGACTGGAGAGGGCCTTGGACATACTACCTGAAGATTTTTTCTGAACAGTCACCAAAATAAAGATATAGGAGATGATTAGAATTAAAAAGGAGGCCACAGAAATAAAGCCACTGTTGGCAGTAACCATGAATTCCAATGTGTTTGTCTCTATGCAAGCAAGCTTGATGAACCGAGGAAGGTCACAAAAAAAGCTGTCTAATTCATTAGGCCCACAGAAAGGCAAGTCTACAACAAAAGCCAGTTGAGTCACCGAATGAATAAGGCCAATGATCCAGGAAGTGACTAGACATAAAATGCACCGCTGTGGGGTCATGATGGCCAGGTAGTGGAGAGGCTTACATATGGCAACATATCTGTCAAAGGCCATGGCGATGAGCAGCACCATCTCAGTGCCCCCAACTGCATGGATAAAGAAGATCTGAACTATACAGCCCTCAAAAGAGATGGTTTTGCATTCTCTTAAAACATCAAATATCATCTTGGGAGCTGTGCAAGAGCAAAATACCATGTCGATGATGGAAAGGTTGGCCAACAGAAAGTACATGGGGGACTGTAAACCGGGGTCAGAGGTCACAGTGAGCACAATGAGGAGGTTTCCCACCAGGCTTGCCACATAGAACACACAAGAAAGGAGGAAGAGAAAGAGCTGGATGTCCCATGAGGTGGAGAGTCCCAGGAACACAAACTCCAACACCACAGAGTGATTGGCCTCTTCCATTGCCTCTGTTAGTAGTGACACCTCTCACGCCACCTGAAAGAGGAGAATAAGGAGATACTGATTCTGGAGAAATGGCAATAATATCATTGTCAGAAAACCTGATGAAGGCTGATGTGTGTTCCCAGAGATCATTTCCATCACAGAGCAATTCACATATCCTTGTAGTATACTGCATCACTAAAATGTAGTGCAAAAAAGAAGGATACCTTTACTTAACTATGTGGGTAGTTCTGTTGTATGTTTTCTGTCATTGCTTCAGGGATATCTCCTATATAACTACAAGTTAATAGGCTTTTATAAAATACTCAACTCCATGAAATAATCAACTGACAATGAATTTCATAATTTGGACATATAACAGTATAAGATACCATATCCATGGTCGCATTGGCAAGTTCTGTGAAAATCATTATAAGCTTTCTTTGAATTCCTGATATGTACATTTCTCATAGCCATAAGTTTGTAAGAAAAAATGAGTAGTTAGAGGAAGGAAGGATAAAAAGTCATAGAGGATGCCAGAGCATGGCACTCTCCACCCCAAAGAAGGATACGTGCTAGAAAGTGACACAGTTAGGGGTTTGTGGAGGGCATTCTGCCTAAGGGCATAGGGAAGAAGGACTATGAGACCAAAATGAAAATGGTGAGTCATAAATCCCAAGTAGACAACAAAAGGTAAGAGTGAACAGTCTTTACCCCTGGCTCTCTTTGTTTCTGTATAAAAATACTTAACCTCATTCTGAATTAAATAAGCTCATTTTAAAATAACAAGGTACTGGTTTTTCTTCTAACATTTGCAGGGATTTAAAGACTTGACAAAATTCAGGGTATAAGAGGAAATGGGGAAACAGGTAGTCTCATAACTAGTGTTGGGTAAGTCAAGTTGGCAATAACCTCCAAAATTGTATACACATATACTTTGATTCTGCTATTCTTCTTGAAAACGATATCTGGAAATATGTGTGTGTTCACAGGAATAAAGCAAACAAAGAAAATATACAGATTGGTGGTTGCCAGAGGGCCAGGGTGTTGGAAGGACGGGTGAAATGGGTGAAGGGGGTGACAAAGTACATACTTCCAGTTGTAAAATAAAGAAGTCATAGGGATATAATGCACAGGGGCTACAGTAAGTAGTAATGTATTGCATATTTGAAATTTTCTAAGAGAATAAATCTTGAAAGTTCTCACTATGGTGATC
Organism: Crocuta crocuta; assembly: GCF_008692635.1. Taxonomy (NCBI): domain Eukaryota; kingdom Metazoa; phylum Chordata; class Mammalia; order Carnivora; family Hyaenidae; genus Crocuta; species Crocuta crocuta. Next base: position 315,583 of record NW_027531308.1, read on the forward strand.
ATTTCTTACAAATATTGAGTCATTATATACCTGTGATTAATAATAATAGCTCAATTATACCTCAATTTAAAAAGATACAGAGATGTTTACTGAAGCATTGTTGCTTATAAGAGCAAAAGCCTAAGAATAACTTCAATGTGTAGAACTAGGTGACTATTTAAATAATATCTATTAGATCCCATCTATGGGATACTATGTGACCATTTACAATGTTGAAGTTGACCTAAATGTACATAGACAGGATAGATAGGAGGAATGGGGGTAGTANAATACATAGGTTTATATGCCCAAAAAAAGTTAATAATAATTACCTCTAAGGAGTAGGAACTTATGTAGGAAAAGGGATCTTTAACTTTTCACCTTATAAGCTCTTACCTACTATCTTGCTTTTTTACAGTTAACATATATGAATTTTAATTTTACCAAAGTGTCCATGTATGTGGATCTGAAAAATTATACAATTCATATCTCTAGAGATTTAAAACCTCAAAGATATCATCATACTGTATCTTCCAAGTTATAGCAAAGATGAAAGCCACACCTAAGATATTCACTAACTCTGTTACTACACTCCTCCCTATGCCTCCCAGTCTTAGCTGAACTACCTCCTCTTCCCTGGACAGGCATCAAATGGTATTTACCCCTGCCTCACACACACACACACACACACACACACACACACACACACACTCAAATATTCCAGGCCATGGCTTCCCTCCACATTCATCACCCAGCCTGCGATGCCTGGGCCTTCATTACATCCCTCTAGTTCTTCCCATTCTTCAACAGCTCACGCTGCAAAACTTCTTACTCTGTGAAGTCCTTTTTCATACTCTTACTTGACTTTTGTGAGGTCAAGACAAATTTTTCTTACATTGTGGTAACAAAACCAAAAACACTAACAATAATAGTGCTCTGTTACTGCTCTAACTTTACATTTTTTTAAACATTTATTTATTTTTGAGAGACAGCATGTATGGGAGAGGGGCAGGGAGAGGAGGAAGACAGAATCTGAAGCAGGCACTAGGCTCTGAGTTATCAGCACAGAGCCCAACACGGGTTTGAACTCATAAACCATGAGATTATGACCTGGGCTGAAACCTGACATCTGTTACTGCTCTAACAAAGACCACTATTTAATTTTCTATTGCTCTACATAAAGATTTTTATATATGCATTTTAAATGTCTTTTTAGACATCTTCCTGATGATTGTATAAATGATATTCACATTAATAAAAAGCAGCTCAGCTTGGTATCAGTTAGATTCCTTTCATAGGGATTATCACCAGTGACCTCCCCATGGATACAATTCATCCAAACAAATGATTGATTCTAAATTACCATCCTGGAAGCTGATAGTCACTCCATCCATGCTTCCAAATACCACTCAGTCCAAACTCTTCTTAGCTTTTAAACAAGACCTTACTTTCTCTTCCACACAAAAATGGATATTTTTTCATTTATCTGCTTAGCTCATATTTTAAAAGTAGATAATTCCTGGTGTTGGTAAAAAGTTGGAAAACAGGATGGTACACTCACTGATGGCCCTGCTTCCTAGCCAATCCTTTTACTTTCTGCCTATACTGAAATGTCATTAGGGGCCATACTTGGTATCAATTTCCCCCTTTTTAATGTCTTTATTTATTTTGGAGAGAGAGAGAGAGCACGTGGGACAAGGGCAAAGATACAAAGAGTAAGAGGATCTGAAGTGGGCTCTGAGATGATAGCAGTTAGTCCGATGCTGGGCTCAAACTCAGGAACCGTGAGATCACCTGAGCCGAAGTCAGCCGCTCAACCAACTGAGCAACCCAGGGACCCCCAGTTTCCGCTTTTAAACAAGGGAAGAATAGTAGTTTAATTCTGACCTTTTCCATGGAGACAGAGTGAAACTGTCCACTTAACTGCTCCTACAAAAGGAAAACAGGTTATTAATGATGATCAGCAACCAAATTCCGGTGTGCCTTTGTAGTGTCCTGAGTCCCTCTCTGTTCAACACACACATACACCATTGACCTCTGCCCACACCCCCAACACAAGCCTAGAATGTAAGAAATGAGAGATACCTCAGAGATCCTCTGTGACTGTCTTCTCTGCTCAGGTCTGTCCATCCTTGTGCTGACCAGCACAGATAGCAAACAAATCATAAATAACATGGGCTCATCTCCAATTCAAGCATGCATGACAATTCTGGAGTATTTATAAAATTTTTTTAAATGTTTATTATTTCTGAGAGAGAGAGAGAGAAAGAGAGAGAGAGAGAGAGCAGGGGAGGGTCAGAGAGAGAGGGAGACAGAATCCGAAACAGGCTCAAGGTTCTGAGCTAGCTGTCAGCACAGAGCCCAACACGGGGCTTGAACCCACGAACCGTGAGATCATGAACTGAGCCAAAGTCGGATGCTTAACTGACTGAGCCACCCAAGCGCCCCTGGAGTATTTTTTAAAGTAGAAGAATGTTTGGGCTCACTCAGACAAAGGTTTGTAATCTTCTACTTCCATTTGAGTCCCAAATTGCTGACAAGGTTGAGTTTAAAGTAAAATTACCAGAAAACAATAAAATTCACAAACGTTTCAATCGCATCTTCCTACAGATTTCTCCAGTAGTTTGCTCCTCCAGAGATTGGTAGAAAGAGCTCAAGACAGAGTAGCAAAAAAATGTACAGGAATGGGCACTGGAACTGCATGCTCTCAAAGTGCTTGTTTTTGCTGCTATCAATGCAGCAAGCCTGTGCAAAGCTGTTGTTGCTGGGACAGGAATGAAACTGCTAGTGATTGTAAAATCTGCTTATTTTAGAATTAGGAAAGCCAAGGTAGAGGAAGGATAAATAGCATTCTTGAAACTAAGCAACAAGCTGGTGGCAAATCCAGAATATGGTTGACTTTTGATTTTAGACAATCCAGCTTATTTCCACAACACCATGCTTCTTTTACTGGAATGATCCTAGTTGGACATCCAGTGTGTGGCCCAGGAAAACAACATATCAAAGCTAGTTCCTTCACCATTGTCCAAAATTTTTCTTCTTTTTTGTTAATGTTTTATTTACTTTTGAGAGAGACAGAGAAAGAGAGAGAATGCATGGGGGAAGGGCAGAGACAGAGGGAGACAGAATCCGTGAAGCAGGCTCCATGCTCTGAACTGTCAGCACAGAGCCCAACATGGAGCTCAAACCCATGAACCACAAGATCATGACCTGAGCCGAAGTCGGATGCTCAACTGACTGAGCCACCCAGGTGCCCCCAAAATTCTTCTTGTTTTATTCCCAGTGGACTCAGATATTCTGCTGCTACTGTATTCTATATCTGGAAACCAACACTCAAAACACATCTGTAAATGTCACTAGAATAACTTCTCCAATATAGTTTACAATGTCATGATTGACCCTGTTCATCTTGCCATCTTCTCTATTTTGGTTGGGAGTTTATCCACTGTCAGCTCCCTGTTGAATTACAGAATTGATTCATTTCTTCTAGCTGATTAGATCTCCCTTCTCACTGCTTTGTGGGTTTTCACTTGAAGCTCTGACCTATATCAAAGACTGTGTCTATCCATCTAACTCACCTGTACCCATGTCAAATGATTGTGGACTTAGAGAACCACAGAATGCAGAGCTCTTACCTTGAAATGTTATTATCACCTGGCATAATAAGCCATATGTAAAACCTCCAAGCAGGAAATAGAGCCAATTAGCAGCACTGAAAAGTTACTTGAGTGCTGCTGTAGAGACCTGGGATTGTCATCATACTATGTTTAGCCAAGGGAGTTGTATCCTAGAATCACAGAAATTTAGCCATAGCAAGCAAAGGTAGAGGTTCGTAATAGGTCTTTTGAGGGAAGAAGAGGAGATTAGGGATTTTTGTGTAAATTGTAAATTTTGCCTTTTTACCTACTTGATTTTCTGATTTATGAAAGAAGAAGAAGAAACTCCATAAGAATGAAAATATGCACCCGAGAACCTGGGTGGCTCAGTCAGCTGAGTGTCTAACTCTTGATTTCTGCTCAGATCATGATCCCAGGATCATGAGCCCTATATTTGCCTCCATGCTGACTGTGGGTCCTGCTTAAGATTCTCTCTCTCTCTGCCCCTTTCTCCCACTCACATACTCTCTTTCTCTAAAATTAAAAAAAAAAGAATGAAAATATACACCTTCAAACAAGTGAAAACAATGCTTATCATCTTTACAGGAAGGAAGAAAAGGAGAGAAAGGGGAAGAAATGTAGGCCTCCATTGTGGCACTGGAATGTGTCCCATTAGAAAGGATAACTAAAGCAGAAATAAAAGGCATCCAAATTGGCAAGGAAGAAGTCAAACATTACTATTTGCATCCTACATGGTATTCTATGTAGAAAATCCAACAGACTCTACCAAAAAATTTTTAGAACTGATCCATGAATTCAGCGAAGTTTCAGGATATAAAATGAATATACGGATATCTATTGCATTTCTATATACCAATAAGGAAGCAGCAGAAAAAGAAATCAAGGAATCAATGATATTTACAATTGCACTAAAAAACATAAGATACCTAGGAATTAACCTAACCAAAGAGGTAAATGATCTATTCTCTGAAAACTAGAACACTTATGAAAGAAATTGAAGAGGACACAAAGAAATGGAAAAACATTCCATGCTCATGGATTAGAAGAACAAATACTGTTAAAATGTCTATAGTACCCAATGCAATCTACACATTCAATGCAATCCCTATCAAAATAACACCAGCATTCCTCACAGAGCTAGAACAAACCATTTTAAAATCTGTATGGAACCAAGCTTTGTGCAGTGGCAGTATCATAGTCAATGAGGTTTATCCGAGGCACAATATTGCTAATTAAAATATGTATGGAACCAGAAAAGATTCTGAATAACTAAAGCAATGTTGGAAAAGAAAAGAAAAGCAGGAGGCATCACAATTCTGGACTTAAAGCTGTATTACAAAGCTACAGTCAAGACAATATGGTACTAGCACAAAAAAAAGACACATAGATTAATGGAACAGAATGAAGAACCTAGAAATGGACCCACATATATATGGTCAACTCATCTTTGACAAAGCAGTAAAGAATATCTAATGGAAAAAAGACAGTCTCTTCAACAAATGGTGTTGGGAAAACTGGATGACTACAAGCAGAATAATGAAACTGGACCACTTTCTTCCACCGTACACAAAAATAAATTAAAAATGGATGAAAGATCTAAGTGTGAGACAGGACACCATCAAAATCCTAGAGGAGAACACAAGCAGCAACCTTTTTGACCTCAGCTGCAGCAACTTCTTACTAGACACATCTCTGGAGGCAAGGGAAACAAAAGGAAAAATGAAGTATTGGGACTTCATCAAGACAGAAACTTCTGCACAGTGAAGGAAGCAATCAACAAAACTAAAAGACAACTAACCAAATGGTAGAAGATAATTACAAATAACATCTTGGATAAACTGCTAGTATCCAAAATCTGTAAAGAACTTATCAAATTCAACACCCAAAACACAAATAATCCAGTTAAGAGATGGACAGAAGACATGGATAGACTTCTCTAAAGAAGACATGAAGGTGTGCCTGGGTGGCTTAGTCTGTTAAGCATTGGACTTCAGCTCAGGTCATGATCTTGCAGTTCATGAGTTCGAGCCCCACATCTGACTCTGTACTGACAGCTCAGAACCTAGAACCTGCTTCAAATTCTGTGTCTTCCTCTCTCTCTGCCCCTTCCCTACTCACACTCTCTCTCAAATAAAAAAAAAAACATTAAAAAAATTTTAATACAAAGAAGACACGCAATGGTTAACAGTCACATGCAAAGATGCTTAACATCACTCATCAACAGAAAAATACAAATCAAAACCACGATGAGCTACCACCTCACACCTGTCAGAATCTCTAAAATGAGCAACTCAAGAAACAGATGTTGGTCAGAATGTGGAGAAAGGGAACACTTCTGCACTGCTGTTGGGAATGCAAACTGGTGCATCCACTCTGGAAAATGGTTTGGAGATTCCTCAAAAAGTTAAAAATAGAATTACCCTAGGACCCAGCAGCTGCACTACTAGGCATTTACCCAAAGATTTTTAAAAATGCAGATTCGAAGGAGTACATGCACCCCAGTGTTTATAGCAGTATTATCAACAATAGCCAAATTATGGAGAAAGCCCAAGAGTCCACTGACTAATGAATGAATAAAGAAAAGGTGGTATGTATGTGTGTGTATGTACACACATGTGTATATATATACATACACACACGATAGAATATTAGCCATCAAAAGGAATGAAATCTTGTCATTTGCAATGATGTGGATGGAGCGATAGTGTATCATGCTAAGCAAAATAAGCCAGAGAAGGAGAAATACCATATGATTTCACTGATGTGGAAGTTAGGAAACAAAACAGGTGAACTTATTGGAAAGAGAAAAAAGAGAGAGGGAAGCAAACCATAGAAGACTCTTAACTATATAGAACAAACTGAGGATTGATGGAAGGAGGTGTGTGGGGAGTGGGCTAAATGGGTGATGGGTGTTAAGGAAGGCACTTGTGATAAGACCTAGGTGTTGTAAGTAATGAATTCCTGAATCTACTCCTGAAACCAACATTACACTATATGTTAATTAACTAGAATGTAAATAAAAATTTGGAAATAAAATATAAAGTAGGCATAATATAGGCAGATGTCTCATAAATAGCTAGTTCTTTATTATGTGTGTGATGTAGAGAGATGAAGAAGGTTTATAATAACAGCATTAGGGATGCACTCAAATAGTTGTGGAGCTGGGATGAGGAAAATCACTGATGATTTAGTTTCTCATAGGTCAGCTCCTTAAAAAGAAACATCAACAAAACAGAAAATTTCCTCTAGGTGTATTGTTTACAGCAAAAGTATGCAGAAAGTCAGTGATGTGGCCATTGATAAACTATAATTATATAGAGCACTCTGTATCAGGTACCTATTACTGTACAACAAAGTAGCTTAAAGCAACAACATTTTCCTTGCTCCTGAGTCTGCTGTTAAGGCCAAGCTCAGCTGAGCAGGTCTTCCACTGGTCTCACCTGGGTTTTCTCATGAGGCATCAATTATCTGGCAACTTGATGGGGACTGGAGATTTTAAATGACCTCATTCACATGTCCAGGGCCTTAAGGCTGGCTCTTTGCTGGACCTGTCTCTCCAAGAGGTCTTTCATCATTCAGTAGTCTTGTCCAAGCTTCCTTACAGGGTAGTAGGAATGCTACAGGACAATAAACACAGAAGGTGCAAAGCAAACTATGCCCCAGTTCTGGAATTCATGCAGTATCATCTTTGCCACATTCCATTGGTCAAGGAAAGGCATGAGACCAGGCCAGATCTCAGGTGGGGAAATCGATTCTTCCTCTTGACAAGAAGAGGTACAAAATATTGTAACCATGTTTCTGAAACAATTAGAGACCCCATAACTACTCATTCTGAGTCATGTTGATTAAGTCTTAAGTAGAAATACCCTTAATATAAGGACCTAATATATGTCCTCTAGGTTTCTATAGTGTTGTCACTCCAAATTTACTAACTCAAAGGAGTTAACTCATCAGCTCTCTTCCATTCCTGTATTTGTCTTTGATATAACAGATTTGTAGTTATTAATTTAAATTTTCTTTTTTTAAAATTTTTTAATGTTTTTTTAAAAATTTATTTCTGAGAGAGAGAGACAGCATGAGCAGGGGAGGGTCAGAGAGAGAGGGAGACACAGAATCTGAAACAGGCTCCAGGCTCTGAGCTGGCTGTCAGCACAGAGCCCGACGCGGGGCTCGAACCCACAAACTGTGAGATCATGACCTTAGCCGAAGTCGGATGCTTATCCGACTGAGCCACCCAGGTGCCCCGATTTAAATTTTCTTAATGAGTATATATTGATACTATATGTGAGACTAAGTAAGTTAAGGCACATGACCTTCCAGGTTCTTCTGTGTGCAGGACAGACCAGCCTCCCAATTCTCAAAGAATATTCAAGACCACTGAGGCAGAGACACAGCCATTTTACTTGATTTTAAAGGAGCCTAAGGGTCCTGTGGGAGAGTAATTTCTCACCACCAACACATACAGACTGCCTAATAAGTTTGAGGTGTCCAAAGGAGGGCAATCTAATACATCTGAGAATCATTATGAAAGCAAAAGACATCTGGCAGAGTAGGTGAGACTAAGGATGTAAGTCCTGGTGTTAGAGCATGGAGTATAATTTTAGTGCAGAGTGAGGTTATGCATGACCACCCTCCAACAAAGCCTCTCCACCTTTTCCCCACCCCTATCCCCCAGATCCCTGCGTGTTCCTATGCTCTCTAGAAACGAGAGAGCTGTGATACAAAGAAAAGACCTGTGACACTAGAGCCCAGATCTCTTCTGTGGGAATTCCCTTCCCACAGAAGAGACTGTGAGGAAAAGCATAAAGCAAGCCAAATATGGGCAGTCCAGAGCAGGCCTCAGAGGTTCAGACAGCGACATGTGGACAACTGGCGACCAGCAGTTTGGGAGAGGTGAGTGATGACTCAAGCAGAAACCTGTGTGCCAGAGTGGCCCCTGTCCTTGAAGCAGAAGAATGGCTACAGCATGCCCAACAGAACAAAGGGTCCATACCTATATGGGAATCTTCCCACCAAGTACTCCAGAGAGAACACTTAGGGAGGAGAACCCAGGAAAAGATTTAATTTCTGCTTCTGAAGCATGTCAGAGAAATGAGAGGTGGAATGTGGTAAATGCGACACATTTGTACTTAGCAGATCCTGCAGCTAGTGTTTTGTCTCATTTTTACTTTTTTAACTTGATTATGTGCCTGCTTATCAAATAGTGTGTGCAGACCTTTATTAAAATGTTGGACACCTAGATAAATATTTTACTTAAACCAAACATTGTCTCCTTACCAACCAAAAGATATTGGTTGGTTTACAATAGGTCCAGGTTTACAAGTTGAATTAATCGCTTCCCCTTCACCTAGAGATAGTCTCTACAATAAATAGTGTTGGGAAAACTGGATACCTATGTGCAAGAGAATGAAGCTGGACCCTTACCTTACACCATATACAAAATCAACCCAAAATGGATTAAGGACTTTAAATACAAGACCTGAAATTTTAAACTCCTAGAAAAAAAAAATAGAGAAAAACTTCTTGACATTGATGTGGGCAATGATTTTTTTGATTTGACACCAAAAGCACAACAACAAAAGGAAAAGTAAATAAGTGGGACTGAATCAAACTAAAAATCTTCTGCACAGCAAGGGGAACAGCCAATTCAATGAAAAGGTAAGCTACAGAAAAATATTTATAAATTATACCTCTGATAAGGGGTTAATATCCAAAATATGTAAAGAACTCCTACAACTGCACAGCAAAATAATAATCTGGATATAAATGGGCAAAGGTCTTTAATAGATATTTCTCCAAAGATACTGAAATGGCCAACGGGTATATTTTGAAAAGATGTTCAAAATCACTAACGATTCAGTAAACTCAAATAAACACTACAATGAGATATTACTTCATTCCTACTAGAATGACTATCTTTTTTTACCTTTGTTTATTTGTTTACTATATATATTTCATATATGTTATATTTATATATAATTTATTGTCAGGTTCACTATCATACAGTGTATATGCAGTGTGCTCTTGGTTTTGGGGATAAGGGATTCCTGTGATTAATCCCTTACAATACAATACCCAGTGTTCATCCCAACAAGTGCCCCCCTCAATGCCCATCACCCATTTCCCTGCTCTCCCCCCCTCCATCAACCCTCGCTTTGTTTTCTGTATTTAAGAGTCTCAAGGGTTTGCCTCCCTTTCTGAAACTTTTTCCCCTTCCCTTCTCCCATGGTCTTCTGTTAAATTTCTCAACGTCCACATATGAGTGAAAATATATGATATTTGTCTTTTTCTGACTGACTTATTTCACTTAGCCTAATACCCTCCAGTTCCATCCACGTTGTTGCAAATGGCAGGATTTCATTTTTTCTCATTGCCAAGTAGTATTCCATTGTAGAGATAAACCACATTTTTATCCATTCATCAGCTGATGGACATTTGGGCTTATGTTGAGGTCTTTCATCCATTTTGAGTTTATTTTTGTGTATGGTGTAAGAAAGTGGTACAGTTTCATTCTTCTGCATGTTGCCGTCCAGTTCTATGTCTGTTCTTGTGCCAACCTTGTGGTAGAGGCTAAAGTCTGGGATTGTGATGCCTCCCACTTTGGGGGATGTTTTGTGGTTTTATACATATTTTAGGATTGTTTGTTCTAGCTTTGAGAAGAATGCCAGTACAATTTTGACTGGAATTGTATTGAGTGTATAGATTGCTTTGGGTAGTATGACATTTTAACAATATTTGTTCTTCTGATCCATGAGCATGGAATGTTTTCCATTTCTTTGTGTCTTCTTCAATTTCCTTCATAAGTTTTCTATATTTTCAGCATACAGATCTTTAACATCTATGGTTGGGTTTATTCCTACGTATTTTATGGGTTTTGGTGCAATTGTGAATGTTATCAGGTTTTGTTTAATGTTTTTATTTATTTTTGAGACAGAGAGAGACAGAGCATGTGAGGGTGAGGGGCAGAGAGACAGGGAGACACAGAATCCAAAACAGGCTCCAGGCTCTGAGCTGTCCGCACAGAGACCAATGCGGAGCCAAACCCATGAACATGAGATCATGACCTGAGCCAAAGTTGGAGGCTTAACCGACTGAGCCACCCCGGTACCCCTGGGATCAGTTTCTCGATTTCTCTTTCTGTTGCTTCATTATTGATGTATAGAAATGCAACTGATTTCTGTACATTAATTTTGTATCCTGCAACTTTTTTGAATTCATGTATCAGTTCCAGCACCTTTTTGGTGGAGTCTTTTGGTTTTTCCACGTAGAGTACTGTGTCATCTGCAAAAACTGTAAGTTTGACTTCTTCTTTGCCAATTTGGATGCCTTTTATTTCATTTTGTTGTCTGACTGCTGAGGCCAGGACTTCCAACACTACATTAAACAATAGTGGTGAGAGTGGACATCCCTGCGATGTTCCTGATCTCAGGGGGGAAGCTCTGTTTTTCCCCATTGAGGATGATATTGGCTGTAGACTTTTCATATGTGGCTTTTATTATGTTTAGGTATGTTCCTTCTACCCTGACTTTCTTGAGGGTTTTTGTTAAGAAAGAATGCTGTATTTTGTCAAATGCTTTTTCTGCACCTATTGACAGGATTATATCCTTTCTTCTATTAATGTGTTGTGTCACATTGATTGATTTGTGAGTATTGAACCAGCCCTGCAGCCCAGGAATTAATCCTTGATTAATGGTGAATAAATGATTGTGGTGAATAATTCTTTTGATATACTGTTAAATTCGATTTGCTAGTATCTTGTTGAGATTTTCTTCATCCATGTTCATCAGGGATATTGGCCTATAATTTTTCTTTTTTGGGGGGTGGTCTCTGTCTGGTTTGGGAATCAAGGCAATGCTGGCTTCATAATGAATCTGGAAGCTTTTTGTCCATTTCTATTCTTTGGAACACCTTGAGAAGGATGGGTATTAACTCTGCTTTAAATATCTGGTAGAATTCCCTGGAAAGCCATCTGGCACAGGACTCTTATATATTGGGAGATTTTTGATAACTGATTCCATTTCTTCACTGGTTATGGATCCATTCAAATTTTCTATTTCTTCCCATTTGAGTTTTGGTAGTGTGTGAGTGTCTAGGAATTTGTTCCTTTCCTCCAGGTTGTCCAGTTTGTTGGCATATAATTTTTCATAGTTTTCTCTGATAATTGTTTGTATTTCTGTGATGTTGGTTGTGATATGTCCTCTTTCATTCAAGATTTTATCTGTTTCTCTCCTCTCTTTTTTCTTTTTGAGAAGTCTGGCTTGGGTTTATCAATTTTGCTTATTTTTTCCAAAAAACAGCTCTTAGATTCATTGGTCTGTTCTACTTTTTATTTTTGGATTCTATATTGATTATTTCTTCTCTAATCTTTATTATTTCACTTCTTCTCCTGGCTTTAGTGCTTCTTTGCTGTTCTGTTTCTCATTCCTTTAGGTGTGCTGTTAAATTTTGTATTTGGACTTTTTTTGCTTCTTGATGTAGGCCTGGATTGCAATGTATTTTCCTTTTATGACTGCCTTTGCTGCATCCCAAAGGGTTTGGACTGTTGTGTTTTCATTTTCATTTGCTTCCATATATTTTTTAATTTCTTCTTTAATTGCCTGGTTTACCCATTCATTCTTTAGTAGGATGTTCTTTAACCTCCATGCATTTGGAGGCTTTCCAAATTTTTTCTTGTGATTGATTTCAAGTTTGATAGCATTGTGATCAGAAAATATGCATGGTATGATCTCAATTCTTTTATATTTATTGAGGGTCTTGTGACCCAGTATGTGATCTATCTTGGAGAATGTTCCATGTGCACTCAAAAAGAATGTGTATTCTGTTTCTTTTAGATGAAAAGTTCTGAATATATCTTTCAAGTCAATCTGGTCAAGTGTATCTTTCAAGGCTGTTGTTTCTTTATTGATTTTTTGCCCAGATGATCTGTCCATTGATGAAAGTGGAGTATTAACGTCCACTACAATTACAGTATTAAGTAATTGATTGCTTATATTTGTGATTAATTGATTTATGTATTTGGATGCTTTCAAGTTGGGAGCAAAAATATTTATAATTGTTAACTCTTCTTGATGGATAGAGCCCATAATTATGATATAATGCTCTTCTTCATCTCTTGTTACAGCTTTTAGTTTAAAATCTAATTTGTCTCGGGGCGCCTGGGTGGCTCAGTTGGTTAAGTGTCTGACTTCGGCTCAGGTCATGATCTCACGGTTCGTGGGTTCGAGCCCCGCATTGGGCCCTGTGCTGACTGCCAGCTCAGAGCCTGGAGCCTGTTTCGGATTCTGTGTCTCCCTCTCTCTCCCTGACCCACCCCTGCTCACTCTGTCTCTCTCTGTCTCTCAGAAATAAAGCAATTTTTAAAAATTAAAAAATAAAATAAAAATAAAATCTAATTTGTCTGATTTAAGTATGGCTACTCCAGCTTTCTTATGACTTCCATAGCATGACTATTATCAAAAAGTCAAAAGATAACAAGTGTTGGTGAGGATGTAGAAAGAAAAGGAGCCCTTGTACACTGTTGGTAGGAATGTAACACAGTATAATCACTAGGAAAATAGTATGGAGGTCCCTAAAAAAACTAAAAAATAGAACTATCATGTGACCCAGCAAATCCAACTCCTGAATATATATCCAAACAAAATAAAAATCACTATCTCAAAAAGTTATCTGCACTCCCATGTCCATTACAACACTATTAACAATAGACAAGCTGTGGAAGCAACCTAGGCTCATTGACACAAGTGGATAAATACACACACACACACACACACACACACACACACACAGAGGAATATTATTTATTCAGCCTTTAAAGAGAAGTAAATCCTGCCATTTGTGATAACACAGATGAACCAGGGCAGTGGGGGGCATAGGGGGAGGGAGATGCATTATGCTAGGTGAAATAAACCAGACATAGAAAGACAAATACTCTGTGATTTCATTTATATACAGAATCTAAAAAATTAAATAACAGAGTACCAGAGAATAGAATGGCTGTTACTAAGGGCTGGGATCTCAAATAAAGGGGAGATGTTTGTGAAAGAGTACAAGTTTTTAGTTACTAGATGAATAAGTTCTAAAGAACTATGTACAGCATGATGACTACAGTTAATGTATATTTAGGAGCACCTGGGTGGCTCAGTCAGGTAAGCAACTGACTTCAGCTCAGGTCATAATCTCACGGTTTGTGAATTCAAGCCCCACATCAGGCTCTGTGCTGACAGCTCAGAGTCTGGAGCCTGCTTCAGATTCTGTGTCTTCCTCTCTTTCTACTCATCCCCTGCTCGTGCTCCGGCTCTCCCTCTCAAAAATAAATAAACATCGTTTTAAAAAATTTAATAATAATAATATATATTTGAAATTTGCTGAGAATAGATATCCAGTGTTCTCACATAAAAAGGAGGGGGTTAACTATGTGAAGTGATGGAATGTTACTTAATTGAGGTAATCATTTCACAATATATATAAAACATCATATTGTACAACCTAATATGTATACTTTTTATTTGTCATCATACCTTAATACAGTTGGGAAAAAAGAAAAAAATCCCTATCCACCAACTGTTAAAATATAAACACCTTTTATTTTGATACCTACTAATGTGATGCGAAACTACCTCAAAACAACCTTATACTACTTTCTTTTATATTAACTAAGGAGAGGAAGTTTTGTGTATGCCTAAAAGAGCTGTACTTGAAACTAAGTGTTCAAGTTTTTTTTCTTTAAGTCCTAGTTCAGGTATAGAAGGAGCCTAATGCTATAAAATCAGGAAGCAGTTTATCATGTGTTAAGTCATATTCAGCTTTCATTCAATTAATTGGTAAAATTGGCTCATCCTCCACAAACTATCTGGTCCTGTGAGACGGAAGGAATCCCAAGAGGTGTCCAGTCAGGTCAGTTTTCTCCTCAAATAACATGATTTTGTCATGGACCATCTCAAAGGAGTAGATGCAATGCCTTCCACTCATGCATAATTTCATTTGAATACAAGGGAGTTATAAAATCATTTTATTATATAAATTACTTCTGAGTTTCAGCCCCTTTGGTTTTTAACCTGTCCTTTAAATCTATCTAAATTGATTGAGGTAATCATTTCACAATATATAGAAAACATCATATCGTACAACCTAATATATACACTGTCAACGCAGAGCCCAATGAGGGACTCAAACCCGCAAAATGTGAGATCATGACCTGAGCCGAACTCAGACACTTAACTAACTGGGTCATCCAGGTGCCCCCAGTCCCTTTGATATATTTAAATGACAGGAACAATAGCATTATATTTTATTGAATAGATGTATGTTTATTTATTTATTTGTTTTTTGTTACTAAGTAGAGAGAGAAAAACCATGTTCATTCAGATTTTAGAAGGACAGGCAAGAGAGACCCACCAATTTGGAAGTGTAGTGATTAAGAGCAGGGATACTGGAGCAGAAGCTATGTGGATTTGCAACCACGCTCTACCACTTACCACCTCTGTGTCTCTAGACTAGTTAGTTTATCTTTCTGAGCATCAGGTACATCCCCTATAAAGAAGAAGAATAATGTTACCTACCTGATTGCTGTGAGAATTAAATGAATTGGTATACACAACTTGAGGTAGTACCTGACACATAAATGTTCAACAAATGTTGGTAATAGTGGAGGTGATGATAGTTGGACAAAAACAATGAATGGGCTTTAAAAAGCCAATAAGAATGCTGTTGGATGAGAAAGGAGCTATGACAGTTTCTACCAGGCTTGAAAATGGCACAGTAATAATAAAGCTGTACTGAATTTTATTTGGAGTGAATGCACATCTGAGTTTCCATTTGTCAAATATAAAGGCAAGAATCAAATTGANGAGCACCACAGGTTATGTGGAAACTAACTGAATTTTATTTTGAGTAAATGCACATCTGAATTTCCATTTGTCAAATATAAAGGCAAGAATCACATAATATTTATAGAGCTGATACCCAGAGGAGCACTCTATGAGGTCACCGGGAGAAAGAGAAGTATAAACAAAGCTTATCAAGCAGAAGAGGAAAAAAGGAACAGTTTTATACATACAACAATCATCAACCAAAGGCTTATTTTGCTAAAAAGAAATACCTCTCACTTGGTTAAGCTAATGTCTTAGCCTGTAATTGTCCTAATAAAAAAATATTTTACAAATGAACGAACAATTTTAAATAAGTCCAAGATAACATCAGAAGAAAAATGAATATAGAAGAATGAAATCACTTCCTAAATGAAGTCTGAAGCCTGAATATAATACTGTATGTTAACTAACTGGAATTAAAATAACTTTCTAAAAAATAGGTAAACAAAAAAAAAAGTTTGAAATCTGTTAGTGGCTTAAGAAGATAGATTCATCACAAAGGTCTACCAAAAATTGCTACATTACTGGAATATGAGTATACATGTGGAATTTTTAAAGACTCTTTAAAATAAGTAGGCATTAATGTAACTTTTTCATAGTTTATGTTTATTATCTTGACCTTGGTAATAACTTCACAGTATATATGTATATAATATTATCACATTGTACACTTTAAATATATACAATTCTATTTGACAATTATTCCTCAATAAAGTTGGGAGGGAAAGTGTGGAGATTTGATTCTCGGCATGGATCTATCATTTATTCTTAACAAAGGTTGGAACAAATCATCTCAAATTCTAGTTCTAAACTTTCATAATTCCATATATAATCAACAGCTCTAGGTAACCAAAGGAATGGAGCAATAGGAAGCAGATATCTTAGAGGAAAAAAATCAAACCAACTGGTATTATGGGAGTTTGGTAGGTAGTTTGAGTAAAAGACATTAACCAGCTCAAAGCAAGGAAAGTATCACAGTGAAAATAAACAACATGTTAACTTCCAACACTAAGTATTTGAACACATTCTTTGTTTGGCACCTTTTGAGGGGTAAGACTATTGAAAGTGGTGGATTAAGGTGATAGCTTTGGTTTGAGACATTTTCCACAGTAATTAAAGAAGAATGAACAGGAAGAGTTTAATTTATACCCCCCCACCATTACTACAAAAAAAGTCAAGATAAAAATATTCACTACATAGTTTTCATAAATATTAAATAATTTCTATAAAGCATCCAGCACAGGGCCTGAAATACAGAAATGCCACTGTTAGCTCCCTTAATCATTATTAATTAGGGTACTAGAGATACACAACGACATGGTAAATGCCTAAATATAACCTAGTACATAAAATTTATAGAGAGCTAAAATTTCAATCTTTTTTCTGTTGTCATTGAATGTGTAGTTAAAATTTTTTTAATCTTTAGAGTATTTAAGACATCTTCCTGTAACTCACAAGATGATGACAGAGTTTCTTCATTGCTGCCTTCATTTCCTTGTTCCTGAATGTGTAGATGACCGGATTCAGAAAAGGAGTGAGAACTGCATCAAAGATAGCAAGAAATTTGTCCAAGTGTGATGAGGGGAAGGGCCAGGTATAGAAGAAGATTAATGGCCCAAAGAATAAAACCACCACAGTGACATGAGCTGACAAAGTAGAGAGGGCTTTGGATAACCCACCTGAAGAGTGTTTCCAAACTGTGACCAGAATGATGATGTAAGAAATTATCAGTATAAAGAAGGAACCCACGGAGATAAGTCCACTATTGGCTGTGACCATGAACTCCAGTCTATTGGTCTCTGTGCAGGCAAGTTTAATGAGCTGTGGGAGGTCACAGTAAAAGCTGTCCAATACATTAGGTCCACAGAAGGGTAAGTCTACAACAAAAGCTAACTGGGCCACTGAGTGGATGAGGCCAAGGACCCAGGCTGCAGCCAAAATGAAAACGCACATTCGTGGGTTCATAATGGTCAGGTAGTGGAGAGGCTTACATATAGCAACATATCTGTCAAAGGCCATGGCAATGAGCAGCACCATTTCTGTGCCCCCAATAGCATGAATAAAGAAGATCTGAGATATACAACCCCCAAAAGAGATGGCTTTGCGTTTTCTGAAAAGGTCATAAATCATTTTGGGGGCTGCAATAGAGCAAACCCCCACATCGAGAAAGGAGAGGTTGGCCAGCAAGAAGTACATAGGAGAGTGCAAGTTAGGGTCAGTGCTCACAGAGAAGACAATGAGGAGGTTTCCCATGAGGCTTGCCATGTAGAACACAGAGGAAAAGAAGAAAAGAAGTAGCTGGATCTCCCATGAATTGGAGAGTCCCAGGAACACAAACTCAGATACCACAGATTGGTTGACGCCATCCATTGCCTCTGCAAGCAGAGGTGACACTAATTTTACCTGGAAAAGAGAGTAAAAAGAAAATCAACTTTTGGAGTGTCGCTGACTGCATCACTTTCATATCATAAAGAAAAAACGTTGCCTTCCTTCAAACAGCCAAAACATGTTTAATATAACCCTTAAAGTATAGTTACAGAATATAGGCAGTAACTCATTGCTACAAAGCACTGTTTCTAACTCCCTAGTCTTTTTAAAATTCCCTCCATTTTAATAAGAGAATATTAAGCAAAATCTTCTGCTGAATCAGAAAGGTTATGAGAGGCAGACTGGGAATGCCTAGAATAACATGAGAGAAGAAGGAAGAAATTGAAATGAACTCACTGATTTTTCCCTCACAGTTTGTTACTCCTGCCCATGGAGTCCCCCAAAACACAGGCAATTTCTGATGATCTTCATTTTCTTTACCCCTTTGATTACCTTCTGTATGCAATGCTATCAGTCTCATTACTAGTCTCTTATGTTTAGCCTCATGCTATTGCGTTTTATCAAATCATATTCATCTTTTCCTCTATGAGAGAAAAGATAATGTAGAAACCCTAGAGGTATCCAGCTGTTGTAGCACAGCTCAGGGAGTAGATGGAAGTGGTCACAGAGCTTGAGCTCTGAGAGCATATGATAAAGTAAGGACAAGCCAGGAGAGATTTTTCCTGCAGAATCTAAACATGGTTGCATTAAAGCAATGTGGCAAAAAAAAAAAAAATCTATATGACTGGTATTTGTAGATCATTGTCCATGCCATGTTCACTTTTGATGGTTTGTGGAAGGGCAAAAAGAACACAGCACTTGGAATCAGAAGAGCTATCATCAGATCCTAGCCCTAAGTCTATGAGAACTTTTTTCTCCCATCCCTTCTACAACCTGACTTGCTTCTTGAACTCAGTTTCATCATCTGTAAAATAAAGGGGCTGAGGTGAGTGATGCTAGGTAACATTTCCAACTCTAACATTTCTATGAGTTTATAACACAGTGCCTCCTCAGTAATGAAATCCACCATAATGATGGTATTCTCTGCATTGGACTGCTACCATATTCACCATCTTTTCTCTTGTCTGCAGTTGGTTATAAGTCCCAGATCCTATAGAAATCCCTCTCCTCATATATCTTTCTTCTCTAATTCCTTTTGCACTACTCACATGACTCAATTACCATATTATTATAAATTTGCCATATGATTTATTTTGCCCTTTCTCATAATCATCTGTAATTAATTAACAAACATTTACTAGATGCCTGCTAAGCACAGTGCATTGTTATAGGACACTATGGACCTACTGAAATGTTAAAATATCCACTACCATTAAGGCTTTTATATTTTAGCACATACACAAAAATAGAAATATTTAAACATGTACTATATTTTAAAATGTCAAATAAGTAGTATGATCATAGAATTTGTGAAGCAAAAATGATAACCCAGAGTGCCAGAGTGACTAGGGCTTTCTTCAGAAAGAAACCAAGACCTCTGTTGCACTTTAAATTATGGGTATAATTTATTTGGATATACAGCTTCATGGATGGACCTAAAGAATCTATGTAATACCTAAAATAATAAAGAAATATAATCAAGATAATATGTATAATTAAGAAATATCAGCACACCTGAGTGGCTCAGTCAGTTAAATGTCCAACTCTTGACCTCGGGTCGGGTCATGATCTCACAGTTCATGAGATAGAGACCTGCATTGATAGCTCATGGTCTGCCTGGGATTCTCTCTCTCTCTCTCTCTCTCTTTCTCTCTCCTCTTCCTCCTCCCCCCCTCCTCCTCCCCCACTTGAACATGATCTCTCTCTCTCTCTCTCTCAAATAAATAAATAAACCTAAAAAAAGAAGTATCTCCTAGGCTGGAGCAATGTTTGATGAGCTATTTATGGAAATAATGATAATCAAAATCAAAACAAAACAGTGACCACCATGTACAAAACACAATAAGTTCTTTAAATACATAATGTTTGATATCTACAAGACCCATAAAATTTGGTATTAGCTTCTTTTACAAAGAAGCAAATCCAAATCAAGAGAAGGAAAGCAACAGATTATAATAATAAGTGGTAGAACTAATATTGATTCTCTGATGTGCCTCTCAACCAGTATATAGAGAAGACATCTCTTTTCTCATGACTTTCTGATTGTATGAGACATCTCGGTCCCTTTCTGGATGCCCCATGTTGCACTGTCAGCATCCTAACCAGATCTAAGTGAGAGAGAATGAAGCTTTGTCCTCAAGTGTTCACAAGCATTTGGGTTTCTTAAACTACTTCAAACACATCTATAATCCATCCAGGCTATTTAAATAACCATGGTAGGAGAAGGCAAATCTGTATGATACCTGCATCTCAGAGCATTCTGGTTGAGTTCCCAAACCAGTATTTTCTTAATCCACATGAACTCCTTTTGCTTCCCATTGAAGAGACTCAACTCTCACCACTCTCTAATTAATAGAGAAAACAAAGGGGCTCTGTCTCCATGTCAATGAATGAAATAAAGCCCAGAACTAAACCAAGTCAGATATTATTCCCTCTTACAAAACTATCTCCTAGCCACTCAAAATCCCTTTTTCATTCTCAATCTTGGATAGCAATGGAAGGGAAAAAAGGTATTTCAGTTTCTGACTGCCTGTCCTTTCCTGCTCATGTGTATTGGTTCTTGCTCATTAAGCTCAACTGAAGCTGCTTCTGTTGTCCAAGATAACATATTATTGATCTCTATACAAAACAATCCTGTCACCAGAATCATCTATTCATACTGGCCTTTGGGGACTTACACATTCTACACCAGTATTCCTTAACTGTTTCTGGGTTTGTCACCCACCCACTCATTTAAAGACCTAACATGTGACTGTTTCCAAAGAGGTAAGCATATCCAACTTTCCCTGGTTGAAACTAGCATTATTTCATGCCCAGATAACTATAAAACTGTTATTATCTTATGAGATATGGCTAATTGGCACACAGGAGAATACTGACCAAATGACACCACAGTGACTTGGGATCACCAGTATGAGTTCATTTATTCAAGGGAATTGCTATTCAGAATCCTGGCCACCCATCATGCTATTAATGAGCCACCAAAGAGGATAAAGAGATAGATAAATAAGTAAATAAATAAATAAATAAGAAAACACAATTTTGTTTACTTAATTTGAAATATTTATTTCATACATAAGGTTAAAGAAGGGTCTCCAACAAACATGTGATTATATGCAGTCTTATATTTATATTAAAATCAACTCTGTCAAAGAACCTGACACTTAAAACAGGAAACTTCATAGAAATCCCTAGGAAAATGTGTGTGTGTGTGCATGTGTGTATGTGTGTGTGTTAATTATTTGTATATCTATTCTTCTGCTCTACAATCTAAAGTTGCCATATCCATAACATGAAACTGCTTATCTGTAGATTCTATTACATGATCTACAACTTCATATTAAAAATAATACTTTTAAGTCAGAAAAAAACAATATTAGAGGCACCTGGGAGGCTCAGTCAGCTAAGCTTCTGACTTCCACTCAGGTCATAATCTCATGGTTGGTGAGTTCCAGCCACGCACCGGGCTCTGTGTGGACAGCTCAGAGCCTGGAGTCTGCTTCAGATTCTGTGACTTCTTCTCTCTGTCCCTTCCCCCGTCTCTCTCTTTCTCACTCTCTCAAAAACAAATAAACATTAAAATTTTTTAAATAATTGTAATTGTATAAGATTGGGGAGAATGTTCATCAATAGAAGAGTAGCTAAATAAACTGTGGAACATCTATATAATGGAATTCTATGAAGCCATAAGAAAAGACTGGTACTAGGAACATTCCATCCGTAGGAATACAAAATCTCTTCAAATAGCAAGGTGCAGGATAGTGGGTTTAGTAGGAAACTACCAGTGTTTAAACAAAGGAAGAGGGAATGAGAGATAATACCTTATATTAGTACTTACAAGTGGATACAAAAGAAAAAGGTGAATTTTCTTAACTGTAGGAAGAGGAAATAGCTATCTGAATAGCCCTATCTAATTTTTGGATATAGATTTCCTATTCAATAATTTAAAAAAAAATAAGAGGCGTTCCTGGGTGGCTCAGTCGGCTGTGCATCCAACTTCAGCTTGAGTCATGATCTCGCAGTTCGTGACTTCCAACCCCTTATCAGGCTCTGTGCTGATAGCTTGGAGCCTGGAGCCTGCTTCACATTCAGTGTCTCCCTCTTCTCTGCCCCACCCCCACTCTCTCTCAAAAATAAACATTAAAAAAAAATTTAGGGGCACCTGGGTGGCTCAATCAGTTAAGTGTCCTACTTTGACTCAGGTCATGATCTCGTGGTTCACGAGTTCGAGTCCCACATTGGGCTCTGTACTGACAGCTCAGAGCCTGAAGCCTGCTTCAGATTCTTTGTCTTCCTCTCTCTCTACTCCTCCCCCACTCGTGCTCTGTGTCTGTCTGTTAAAAATAAATAAACATTTAAAAAAAGTTTTTTAATTTGCTTTAAAAAATAAGAAGAGAGAATACTTACTCCAAAGAGTTTATTTTGTTAAATCATTCCCTCTGATCAGCTTTAGAGTCATTACTATTTGAATTTCACATTTCCTCTAAACCTCTAATAGATAGTTGAGGCTGGGAGGAGACCAGAAAAGTCTGTGAGATTTAAGAGTATAATTTTAAAGTGTGAAACACTTAGACAAATATATATATATATCCAAAAGGAAAGAATTAAAATAATAACACAAGAATGTCAGTTTCCCTAGCTAAATCCCTAAATATAATGTGATTTCAATACAGATATCATCAAGCCTTTTTTCAGGAGTTAGATAAATTGATTATCAATTTCATTTGAAAGACCAAATGAACAAGAATAGTTAGATAATCTTGAAAAGGGAAACCATGGGAAGGAGGAGGAGGAAGAACTCTCTAACAGGTATTAAAATATATTAAAAGCCTCTGTAAATAAAAACTATAGGAATAACAGATAGATTAATGGGACCAAATAGGAAATACAGAAACATTCCCAACTGCAAATTGGAAATTTAGTATTCAATAAAGATGGCCTCTCAAATCAGCAGAAAATATATCGACTTTTGTTTTGTTTTAATTTCTTATTTTTTTAAATTATTTTTTACTCTTTATTTATTTGTAAGAGAGAGGGAGACAGAGTGTGAGCAGGGGAGGAACAGAGAGAAATGGAGACATAAAATCCAAAGCAGGCTCCAGGCTGTGAGCTGTCAACACAGAGCTCAACGCGGGGTTGGAACTCACAAACTATGAGATCATGACCTGAGCCAAAGTCAGATGCTTAACCAACTGAGCCACCCAGGCACCCCTCAAGTTTTTATTTAAATTCTAATTAGTTAACATATAGTGCAACATTGTTTCAGGTGTAAAATTTAGTGATTCATCACTTACATAAAACACCCAGTAATCATCACAACTGCCTCCCTTAATAATCATCACCCATTTAGCTCATCTCCTGCCCACCTGCCCTCCATCAATCCTCAGTTTCTTCTCTATAGTTAAAAGTCTCTTAAAGTTTGTCTCCCTGTCTTTTTTTCTTCTTTCATCTTTTGTGTTCACCTGTTTTGTTTCTTAAACTCCACATATGAGTGAAATCATACAGTATTTATCTTTCTCTGACTGACTTATTTCACTTACCATAATACACTGTAGCTCCATCCATGTCATTGCAAATGGCAAGATTTCATTCTTTTTGATTGCCAAGTAATATTCTGTTGTGTGTACATATCAACAATAGTTGGAAAGAGCCCAAATGTTCATCAACTGATGAATGGATATCAGTCAATGAATATTTGGGTTCTTTCCAACTATTGTTGATAATGCTGCTATAAACATCAAGGTGCATGTACCCCTTTGAATCAATATTTTTGTATCCTTTGGGTAACTACCTAGTAGTGCAATTGCTGAATAATACAGTACTTCTATTTTTAACTTTTTGAGGAACTTCCATACTGTTTTCCAGAGTGGCTCTACCAGTTTGCATTCCCACCAGCAGTGCAAGAGGGTTCCCCTTTCTCTGCCTTTTTGCCAACATCTATTGTTTCCTGTGTTGTTAATTTTAGCCATTCTGACAGGTGTGAGGTGATATCTCATGATTTTGTCTTGTATTTCCCTGATTTTGAATGATGTTGAGCATCTTTTCATGTGTTTGTTAGCCATATGGATGTCTTCTTTGGAAAAGCGTCTACTCGTGTCTTCTGCCCATTTCTTCACTGGATTATTTGGTTTTTGAGTGTTGAGTTTGGTAAGTTCTTTATAGATTTTGTATACTAACCCTTTATCAGATATGTCATTTGCAAATATCTTCTCCCATTCTGAAATTGCCTTTTCACTTTGTTGTTTCCTTCGCTGTGCAGAAGCATTTTGTCTTGATGAAGTCCCAATAGTTCATTTTTGCATTTGTATCCCTTACCTGAGGAAGACAGATCCAGAGAAATATTACTAAGATTGATGTCCAAGAGATTGTTGCCTATTTTTTAGGACTTCAATAGTTTCAGGTCTCATATTTAGGTCTTTAATCCATTTTGAGTTTATTTTTATGTACAATGTAAAATAGTGGTCTGGTTTCATTCTTTTGCATGTAGCTATCCAATTTTTCCAGCAACATTTATTGAAAAGACTGTCTTTTCATCATTCTATGTTCTTGTCTCCTTTATCATAGATCATTTGTCCATATAATGTATGAGTTTATTCTTGGGTCTCAAATTTGTTCTGTTGATCTATATGTCTATTTTTGTTCCAGCACCATACTGTTTTGATTACTACAGCGTTGTAGTGTATCTTGAAATCTGGAATTGTGATACCTCCAGCTTTGTTCCTCTTTGTCAAGATTGTTTTGACTATTCAGGGTATTTTGCGGTTTCATACAAATTTTAGGACTTTTTTTGTTCTACTCCTACGAAGAGTACTATTGAAAATTTGATAGATATTTCATTGAATTTGTAGATTGTTTGGGGTAGTATGGCCATTCTGACATTAATTTTTCCAACATGTGAGCATGGAATATCTTTCCATTTGTTTGTATCATCTTTGATTTCTTTAATCAATGTCTTATAAGTTTCCAGAATACAGGTCTTTTACCTCTTTGGCTAAATTTATCCCTAGGTATTTTTTCCTTTTTTCATGCAATTATAAAGTGGATTTTTTCCTTAATTTCCCTTTCTACTATTTAATTAGTAGTGTATAAAAATGCAACAGAATTTTGTATATTGATTCTGAAAAATAAAAAAATATACCTGAAATTAAAATTTCACTAAGTGGAATGACAGCAGATTAAATACTCAAGATATTATCAGTGAACTTAGTGACATAGTAATGAAATTATCCAAAAGGAGCACAGAGAGTAAAATAAATGAAAAAAAAAATTCAGAGCATCAGGGACCTGTGAGGCTATATCAAGAGGCCTAACATACATGCAGTAGGATGCCTAGAGGGAAAGTAAAGGAATGGGACATAAAAAGTAATGCTTGAAATTTTTCCAGGTTTCATATGAACTATAAACAGATCTAAGTTTAACTAACTCCAAGCAGAACAAAAATAAAGAAAACTCAGCCCAAATAGAGCACAATCAAATTGCTGAAAACCAGTGATAAAGAAAATAATTTTGAAGACCCAAAGAAAAATACACATCACATACAGAGAACAAAGAATTAAAGCAGATTTCTAATGAGAAACTATACAACCCAGAAGGCAATGGAGAGACATCTTAAAAGTACAATAAAGAAAGACAAATATGACAAAAGTATTTACACAACAAAAATGTCTTTCAAAACTGAAGTCAAAATAAAGACATGTTCAGACAAAGCTGAGAGGATTAAATTTTTTAAACAAAAAATAATAATGAACTGTAATGATTTATAGCATATGTGGGTATAAAATGTATAGCAAAAATACCACAAGGGATGACTGTTGTAAAGTTCTTATACTGTATGAGAAGTGGTTTAATATTTGAAGTGTGAGTATTATGAGCTAAAGAGGTTTGTTGTAAATCCTAAAGCAAACACTAAAACTAATGATACATAGCTAATAAGACAATAGTGAAGGGATGGAGTCATTAAAATTAAAATTGAAACTTGAACATTAAAATTGAAAACTCAATTTCATAATAATTTTTTGATAATAAAGGACATAATTCCTTAGGAACATAACAATATTAAATGTATATGCACTAAACACAGACTTTCAAAATACATAAACCAAAATCAAAAGCCAAAGGATAAATAGATGAATACAAAATTATACTGAAAAATTATAATGCTAGAACAAGTAAATGAAAAATTGGGAAATATATAGAAGATCCAAAGAACACTATTAATCTAGTTGATATTGATAGAATATTCCACCAATAACAGCAGAACATACATTCTATAAGTGAAATATCATAAAAAAATAAACCATAGCCTGGACTATAAACCATGTCTAAATAATGTCACATGACTGAGATCATACAAAGTGTGTTCTTTGATAACAATGAAAATATGCAAGAAATTAATAACAGAAAAATATCTGTAAAATCCCCAGTGTGTTTACAATGAAAAAACTAATTTTAAATAATCTGTGGCTTAAAGCATATAAAGAACTTATAAAATTCAGCACCCCCCAAAAAAAGAAAAAACCTAACACCCAATAAACCATATAATCCAGTGAAGAAATGAGCAGAATACACGAATAGACACTTTTCCAAAGAAGACTTCCAGATGGCTAGCAGACACATGAAAAGATGCTCAATATCACTCATCATCAGGAAAATACAAATCATAACTGCAGTGAGATATCACCCTACATCTGTCCAAATGGCTAACATTATCAACACAGGAAACAACAGATGCTGGTAAGAAGGCAGTTCCTCTTGCACTGCTGGTAGAAATGCAAACTGGTGCAGCCACTCTGGAAAACAATATGGAAGTTCCTCAAAAAGTTAAAAATAGAAGTACCGTATTATTCAGCAATTGCACTACTAGGTAGTTACCCAAAGGAGACAAAAATACTGACTCACAGGGGCACATGCACCCTGATGTTTATAACAGCGTTTTCAATACTAGCCAAATTATGGAAAAAGCCCAAATGTCCATCAACTGATATATAGAAGAGAATATTACTCAGCCATTAAAAAAATGAAATTTTGCCATTTGCAATGATGTGGATGGAGCTAAAGAGTATTATGCTAAGTAAAATAAGCCAGTCAGACAAAATAAATATCATATGATTTCACTCATATGTGGAACTTAAGAACACAAACAAAGGAGAAAAGGGGAATAAAAGAGAGAGGTAAAACAAAAAACAGACTCTTTTTTAATGTTTATTTATTTTGAGAGAGAGAGTGCACGTGTGCATAGGGGAGGAGCAGAGAGAGAGGAAAAGAGAGAATCCCAAACAGGCTCCATGCTCAGCAGAGGCCAATGTGTGGCTCAATTTCACAACTGTGAGATCATGACCTGAGCTGAAATCAAGAATCAAACTCTTAACCAACTGAGCCATGCAGCCACTTAAAACAGACCCTTAACTATAAAAAATAAACTGAAGGTTACTGGAGGGGAGGGTTACTGAGGAGGTGATTGGGGAATGGTTTACATGGTTGATGGGTATTAAGGAGGGCACTGAGTATTGTATGTAATGAATCACTAAATTCTACACCTGAAACTAGCATTACACTGTATGTTAACCAGCTAGAATTTAAATTAAATCCTGAAAAAGAAACAAACTGTGGCTCAAAATAGAAATCTCAAGGAAAATTTAAATATATTTTTATTAGAATGAAAAGGAAAACATAAAATATCTAAATTTGTCAAATGCAGATCAAGGCTTGCTTGCTTACTTACAGGAAAATTTATACCACAAAATATTTATATTGGAAAAGGAAAAAGTTCTTGAAAAAATCCTTGAATCAATTACTTAAGCGTCAACCTTAGAAGTTATGAAAAAGAGCAAATTAAACCCAGAGCTATACAGAGAAACAATAAAGAGCAATAATTAATGAAATAGAAAAAGAAAAAAATAAGGAGAAAATAAAATCAAAAGTTCATTCTTTGAAAA
The DNA here is from genome assembly GCF_008692635.1 of Crocuta crocuta. Classification (NCBI taxonomy): domain Eukaryota; kingdom Metazoa; phylum Chordata; class Mammalia; order Carnivora; family Hyaenidae; genus Crocuta; species Crocuta crocuta. Next base: position 343,468 of record NW_027531308.1, read on the forward strand.
ATTCAACAAAACTGATAAACTTCTCACCAAACTGATCAGGAAAAAAGAAAAGAAGAGAAAAAGTTCCCAATATCAAGAATGAAAAGTACCAATATCAACATCACTGCAGATCCTACAGGCTTTAGAAGAATAGGGAATATTATGGACAACTTTATGCCAGTAAACTCAGCCACTTAGATGAAATAGACAAAATGTTTGAAAGAGAAAGACAAACCAAGAAACAGACTCTTAACTATAGATAACAAACAGGTAGTTACCAGAGGAGTGGGGGTTGGGGAGTAGAGTGGGTGAAATAGACAATGGAGATTAAATACACAGAGTAATATATTAAATTATTGAATGACTATATTGTACACCTGAAAGTAATTTAGCACTGTATTAACTGGAATTAAAAATTCAATATAAAAAATGTCTGAGGGGCATCTGGGTGGCTCAGTCAGTGGGGTGCCTTGACTCTTGATCTCAGCTCAAGTCATGGTCTCATAGTTTGTGAGTTCAAGCCTCTCCTGGGGCTCTGTGCTGACAATATGGAACCTGCTTAAGATTGTCTCTCTCCCTCTCTCTCTCTCTGTCCCTCCCCCACTCACAGGCCCATTCTCTCTCTCTTTCTATCTCTCTCTCTCTCAAAATAAACATATAAACTTAAAAAATGTTTGAAAGATTCAAAACTACCAAGACTCACTCAAGAAGAAATAAATAATCTGGGGCGCCTGGGTGGCTTAGTCGGTTAAGCGTCCGACTTTCGCTTGGGTCATGATCTCGCGGTTCGTGGGTTCGAGCCCCGCGTCGGGCTCTGTGCTGACTGCCAGCTCAGAGCCTGGAGCCTGTTTCAGTCTGTGACTCCCTCTCTCTCTGACCCTCCCCTGCTCACGCTGTCTCTACCTCTCTCCTAGAAATAAATAAAACATTAAAAAAAAAATTAAAAAAAGAAGAAATAAATAATCTGAGTGACTTATTTCCTAAAGAAATTGAATTTGCAGTAAAGAAAAAAAGAAACTCTTACAAAAAAGACTCGAGGCCCCAGTGGTATCACTATTAAACTCCACCAAATATTTAATGAAGAAATAATGCCACAAATTTGCTACACAGACTTCTCAGAAAATGGAAAAGGAAACATGGCCCAATCCATTTTATGGGACTAGCATTACTTTGAAACCAAAGACATTGTTTTTAAAATAAGACTCCCATGAACACAGAGGCAGAATTATTAATAAAATACTATCAGAGCAAATACAGAAGTATATGAAAGCAAATATATCATGATCAAATGGTTTTATCCCCCAAATCAAAGGTGATTCAATAATCAGTGTCATACACCATATCAAAAACTAGAAAAGAAAAATCATTTTAATCCTCACAATAGATGCAGAAAAATAATTTGACAGAATGCAACACATTTTCTTAATGAAAACTCAGCAAACCAGGTGACCTAAATGGTAAAGAGGTTTAACACTATTAACCTTGACGCTTATTAATAAAGGAAAGTTTACATATATATTTATTTGAATGAAAATGAAAACATTTAGTTCAGTGTCTAAATCTTTAAACAGGGCCTCCTGGGTGGCTCAGTCAGTTAGGCGTCCGACTTCGGCTCAGGTCATGATCTCACAGCTCGTGGGTTCGAGCCCTGCGTCGGGCTCTGTGCTGACTGCCAGCTCAGAGCCTGGAGCTTGTTTCAGATTCTGTGTCTCCCTCTCTTTCTGACCCTCCCCTGCTCACGCTGTCTCTCTCTCTCTCAGAAAGAAATAAAACATTAAAAATTTAAAAATAAATAAATAAATCTTTAAACAAAACCCTCTCCCCATCCAAAAATATGGATACTCTTTGCCCAGTAATTACATATCTAAGATTTTATTCTAAGAAAATAATTTTTTAAAACAAGTGCACAGGGGTGCCTGGGTGGCTCAGCTGGCTAAGCGTCTGACTTCATCTCAGGTCACAATCTGACAATTCGTGAGGTTGAGCCCCATATTGGGCTCTGTGCTGGCAGCTTGGAGCCTGGAGTCTGCTTTGGATTCTGTGTCTTCCTCTCCCTCTGCCCCTCCCCTGCTCACACTCTGTCTCTCTCTTGTCAAAAATAAATAAACATTAAAAACAAAAGAAGTTCACAAAGATGTATTATACCATGCTTTCTATTAGCAAAATTTGGTGACTAATTATATATATGTCAGAGGAAGACTGGTTAAAAAAATATAGTGCAAACTTCTAGATATAAATTAATAATTCCTAGGGATGTAATGCAAAGCATGGTTACTACAGTTAATAATACTGTTTTTGCATATTTAAAAATTGCTAAGAGAATAAATCTTAAAAGTTTTCATCATAAGAAAATAAATTTGGAAATACGTGTGGTGATGGATGTTAAGTAGACTTGTGGTGATCATTTTGCAATATATACAAATATTGAATCTTCATGTTGTACACTGAAACTAATAAAATGCTATGTGGAATTATATCTCAACGTTTAAAAGAATAAAAAATTTCAATTAATGAAAGCAGGAATTACAAAAGAGAGCCAACATATCTTCCCTCAAGTTTGAGAGAATCTGATCTGGAAGTTGAGGTTCACTGGCAAATCTGTGCGGGGCAGAGGGTAAAGATTTGTCAGAAACATTAATTTAGGAGCACCTGGGTGGCTCAGTCAGTTGGGCATCTGGCTTCTGTTCAGGTCATGATCTCACAGTTTGTGAGTTTGAGCTCTGCATCAAGCTCTGTGCTGACAACTCGGAGCCTGGAGCCTGCTTCAGATTCTGTCTCCCTCTCTCTCTGCCCTTCTCCGGCTTACACTCTGTGTCTCTCGCTCTCAAAAATAAATAAAACATTGAAAAAAGAAAAAATGAAACCTTAATTTTAGCCTTGAGCATGATTCTTCCCATCTTTTACTAATAATCTGTTGCTGCTAATGATCATTTTGGTGCTCATGAATAGCAGGCCAGTTTCATAACAAGGTACCTAACCTACATGTGAATGATAATGTCTCCACTCAATACCTGCTCCTATTTATTTGGTAACTTAGAAAAAAATAGTGAGATACTCTTTGAATAGTTATTTATACCACTTCAAAATAGCATATTTATTTTTAAATAGTTATATACATTTTATCACATGGAAAATATAATACGTTTCTTCATTATAGACAATTCATTAATACATCTCTTCATCTGTAAACAGCTTTGTAATAAATTTTCTTTGGTAATGTCTACACTTTGCATTTGCTATTTATTTAGTTATAAACCTGATATGTATAATATAGAAATCTTTTGCATTTTATTTACTTATTCATAAACCAATACCATCCATCTTTAACTCCAAAATATTCAACTCATTTATAATCTTTTTGTATTCACATAGCTTTCTTTACCATATAAAAACTGTTTAGGAAATAATTAGGGTAAAATACAATTATGATACACACTGAGTGGTGTAGGAATTTACATCTCTGGTCTCAAAGCATTTGGTTAAATAATATTAAAGTTTCCTGAGTTGTCATTCTATGATTTTTCCCAAATTTCACCTTCTAAAAAGCACTAAATCTAAAAACCTTATTATTAACTAAATCTGAGTGTGTATAGTCAAATCCAGATGTTAGAAGCCTCCAATTCTGAAAGCTACCTAGGCACTTGTCTTCATTTTGCTTATTCTTCCAAGTATATAGACACAAGAAATTCAGAGGGATGAATATCAGTACACAAGCAGATTAGTAGAGACGTCTTTGAGAATCATTATCAAAGAGGAGTATCCAACATTTTGTTTTAATGGAAAAATGTGCCCAGTATGTGAGCTTTCATATTCTTCTATAACAAACAAGAAAGACACTACATTCCAAGGCTGAATTAATTCTTCCTCAGTACTTTCAGGATCCACAGGGTAAGGGTCCCTATAAAAAACTGACCAGATCAGAAGAGAGTCCTGAGAAGGATTTTCACAATAGATATTGAAATTACTTATTAAACTGAAAAGATTTATGAAAAGTTTAACTGAAGAGATTAATTTTCAAAAATAATCAAGATGAATCTGAATGTCTTTGATCATTCGTGAAAGAACTCTTCCGGAAACGTAAAACCTTACCAAACAGTCTCCTTATTGCCACTTTCATCTCATTATTTCTGAATGTATAGATAATAGGATTCATAAAAGGAGTGATAAGGGCATCAAAGATGGCTAAAAATTTATCTATGGGTAAGGTAGGGAATGGCCACACATAGACAATAATGCAAGGACCAAAGAAAAAGACCACCACAGTGATGTGAGCAGAGAGAGTGGAGAGGGCCTTGGATGAACCACGTGAAGAGTGTTTGCGAACCGTGACCAGGATGAAGATGTAAGACACAATCAAGATGAAGAAGGTGCCCATGGAGATGAAACCACTGTTGGCAGTGACCAGAAACTCCAGTCTATATGTGTCTGTACATGCAAGTTTGATGAATCGAGGAAAATCACAGTAAAAACTATCCATTTTGTTGGGACCACAAAAAGGCAAGTTTATAACAAAAGCCAGTTGAGCCACAGAGTGGATGAGTCCAATGGTCCAAGCAACAGCCAAAAGGGAAATGCACATTCTTAGGCTCATGACAGTCAGGTAGTGGAGGGGCTTACAGATAGCAATGTATCGGTCATAGGCCATAACTATGAGCAGTACCATCTCCGTACCCCCAACAGTGTGAATAAAGAACATCTGAGTAATGCACCCTGCCAAAGAGATGACTTTGTGTTTTCTGAAAAGGTCATAAATCATCTTTGGGCTTGCAATGCTGGAAACGCCTGTGTCAATGATGGAAAGGTTTGCCAGCAAAAAGTACATGGGGGAATGTAAGTGATGGTCCGAAATGATTGTGAGCACAATGAGAAGGTTTCCTAACATACTTGCTATATAAAATACAGTAAAAAACAAAAAAAGAAGAATCTGCATCTCCCAAGAACTGGCAAGTCCCAGCAACAGAAATTCAGACACCACTGAGTGATTTCCTCTATCCATCAACTTCATGTGCTAGACTGATCCTGAAGTTACCTAAGGAGCATAAGAGGGAGAAAAACATAATTTTTAAGTTGAAAGGGAATCCTGACTATAGGGTTACACAGATGTCGAAAACTAAAGATCACTTAGCCATTGTACACACATAGGATTTACATGGTACAAGAATTACAGAGAGCAAACATTAGAATTTTTTCCATGCCTAAACCTTTGGTATCATTTAATCATGTGACTCAAAATTAGTTTTTGGTCTTTAGTGTATAATGAAGAAGGGAAATGTAGATAAAGTCACCTAAGAATTTAAGGAGAAATACATCAGGAAATAGACTTATATTTTCTATTCCTACACTGAAATATGCCACAGAATAGAAATGTGGAAAAAGAACTATCTGGAGAAGTGTTCTAATTTATTCTTTTTTTTAATTAAGCTTATTTATTTATCTAGAGAGAGAAAGAGATAGAAAGAGAGAGCACATGATCAGGGGAGGGACTAAGAGAAAGGAAGAGAGAGAGAATCCCAAACAGGCTCTGTGCTGTCAGCAGAGAGCCCAACACAACGCTTGACCTCACAATCGTGTGATCATGACCTGAGCCAAAATCAAGAGCTGGACACTTAACTGGCTGAGCTACCCAGGCTCCCCTCTAATTTATTCTTTTTAATGGCTGCCCAATATTCACAATGTGGATGATCATAATCTATTTACTAATTTCCCAATTAATAAGCATTTACCTTGTTTCTAGTTTTTTGTCCCCTACAGACAATGCTACAAATTATTATCCTTGTATATACATCCTATGTATTAATGCTTTTCTGTGTCATGGATTCCCAGAAATGAGATCACTGGGTCAAAGTGTACATATTTTTAATGTCAGTAGTGTTGCCCAATAGCTCTCCAAAAAAGATGGAACAACACATATTTCTACAAAAATAAATGCTACCACTTTTTTAAATTGTTGCCAGAATAGTGATAGCTCACTGTTACTGTAAATTTTTCTTCTTAATATTTGAGAGAGAGAGAAAGACAGAGTGAGTGCAAATAGGGGAGGGTCAGAAAGAGAGAGAGAGAGAGAGAGAGAGAGAGAGAGAATTCCAAGAAGGCTCCACACTCTCAGCACAGAGCCCAAGGCTTGAACTCATGAACCATGAGATCACAACTTGAGCTGAAATCAAGAGTTGAACACTTAACCAGCTGAGCCACCCAGGTAGCTACCCTACCTGTTACTCTAATTTTCATTTCCCTGACAACCAATAAATTTGAACATTCTTGTAGTTTGGATCTGCTCTTCTGTGAATTGTCTGTTCATGCCTTTTCCTATTTCCTACTGTGCTTTTTTTCCCCTTGCCAATTTGTAAGAGCTCTTTTTATATTACAGATATTAAGCATTTGTCATTTGTTTTATGCTTTCTAAATCAATTATCCATTAATTTTATTTATGGTTTCTTCTGTTATACCCAAGTTTTAGTTGTTTTAAATGATTAAATACAGCTATTACTTTTTTATAGCTACTATTTTTAAGATCTCCCTTGCTCCTGGATCATACATGTACATTCTCAGATTTTCTTTCAATACTTGTTTTGTTTTGTTTTCTATTTGGGACTGTGCTGTATTATTTTTTTATATGTTTTAAAATATAGGTCCACCTTTAATTTCTTCCAGGTGAACAGAATTGTAATGGCACTGTGTGTTAAATGACCCATTCTTTCCCCTTTGAATTTAACTACCATTTTTACCTTACGCTAAATTCTCAGATATTTTGGGATCTGTTTCTGAATTCTTTATTCTGATATATTTGTCTGTTTCTGTAGAATATCAGGTATTTCAAAGTAGCTTAATACCATGTCACTATATCTGATAAATCAAGTCCCTCCTTCACTGTCCTTATTTTTCATACTTTATTGGCTATTCATAAGTATATATTATAGCATATACACTTTAAATTCATTTTATCCAATCTCCCCCAAAATTCCATTTGAACTTCTGATTTGCAGTAAATTTATATATTAACTTTGAATAAAGTAGTATGGTTATGATGGTGTCTTCCCATTCAAGAACATTGTACATCCATCTATTTGTTCAAACTTTGCTTCATGTCCTTCAACAGGATTTTGCCATTTTTTAAATATACATCCCATGATTTCTTTGTTAAAATTATTCCTATGTATTTTATAGCTTTTTTTCTTAACATTATGAATGAAATATCTTTTATCACTTCCATTTCTAGATTATTTTTGCTAGAATGGAGAAAAGTTACATCTTTTTATCTGTTGCATGTAGTCGCTTTATGTATTATTGGGTGAATAGTTTTTTACTGAAATATCTTGGGTTTTCTAGGTTGCCAATAAGTTCATCAACAATAAAAGACAACTTTTTCATATTTAATTTTTGCTGGTTTGGTTAAGATAGTATTCATCAGCCCCTTATTAACATGGAAGTCCTATTATACTTTCCTATTTTTTTCATATTTATTGTCCCTTATCTAGTGATACATTTCTGCATTTTTTAAATTTTATTTATTTATTTAAAGAGAGAGAGAAAGCACAAGCACGGGAAGAGCAGAGAGAGAAAGAGAGAGAGAGAATCCCAAGAAAGCTCCACACTATCCTCACAGAGCCCGATGCTTGAACTCACCAAATGTGAGATCATGACCTGAATTGAAACCAAGAGTTGGACACTTGACCAACTGAGCTACCCAGGTACCCCACATTTCTCTATTCTTCTTTGTCTTTTAATTTTTGATGTTTCTTTATTTTTGAGAGACAGAGTGAGAGAGAGCTCAAGTCGGGGAGGAGCAGAGAGAAAGGGAAACACAGAATCTGAAGCAGGCTCTAGGCTCTGAGCTTTCAGCACAGAGTCCAATGTGGGTCTTGAACACACAGACCATGAGATCATGGGCTAAGCTGAAGTCGGACACTTAACCGACTGAGCCACCCAGGTGCCCCTCTATTCTTATTTTAAAATAAGATGTCAATTATTTTCCCCTGCCAATATGTTCTTTTTCCTCGCTGCCTTCCCCTATCACCAACTAAGATAAGACTTTAAAGTACTTTTCTCTCCATCATCTCACCTCCTTCCCCCCCACCCTCCATTTAAATTAAATCAGTTCCTTTTTTCTTTCTGGAACTTCTAATTGTTTTCTATATTATGCTTCCTGAGTCTATCCTCCCTATTTTGTTTCCTTTCATGATTTCTATCTCATTACCTTTATCGTATGTGCTTCAAGATATCCATTGCACCTAAACTTCTAGCCTCAAATTTAGATTTCAAGAATAATCATCCTTTGTTTAAATTCATATGAATTGTTCAGTTCTAAAGGGTCTTGTTTATATTGCTCATGAATCCCTTTGCATGCTGACATAACTTTTTATTGAAATTAGCACCTGCTTCTTCCAGCAGCCTTGTGTCCCAACATCAGCCTAACAGCACTTATACTTAATATATGCTTTATATATATGAATTCTAATCTCTGAGATGAAATTTCAGAAATGACTTATATCAGTCTATCTGATTTCAAGATTTATTCAATATATGCAGTCCAATCTGATACTGGCTTTACATCTCTAATCTCTCAGGGATGTAAATGCCAACTAATACATAGTATTAGACTCCTTGTTAAGTATTGTTCGAATAATAATTTGACAATAGAAAAGTGCCTAAAAATCTGAAATAAGTAAATACCATTGCATTAATATAGTTTGAAGTAAACTATAGCTCTTAATTACAATATTCTTATGTATTACTTTATGATAAAGTGATAAAGAAAAGCTAACTTGAGAGTTTGCTTTTTTTTTTTAATGCTCCAAAGTAAGAACTAATCTCATGCCAAATATTTGCTGTCACAGTGATGGGTGATCTTGAAGACAAGTGAAATTTTCCCTACAAGATAACACAGAACTAGAATTTAAAATAAAAATCCAACCCTATCAATCTTTCCAAATTTGGGAAATATGTAGTTTATTTAAATGGATTCATTCATTTTCTTTCTATGTTTATTGTTCTGGAGGGATAGATGTAAAATATTGGTTAAAAGTAAAGAATCACAAACACTACTGCTGGGTTTAAACTTGCCTTAACCATTTGCCCTACTACTAACCCTTGAACTAGGGCTTCAACTACCTCCATTTTGACCCCAAACTTTCTAATTGAGTAAGTTCTTTCCATTTTATCAGTTAACTCAGGCAAAAGACCCTGAGGGCAAAGCATTCCGGAACCAAAACTACCCCCTCAAGCAACAGGGACTGCCCTTAGCCAGCATGACCACTCGTGATTGACCCCAAGACAATGACCAACCTGATAATTACTGCCTCCTGCACTACCCACCCACCTTTGTCCCACACTTCCCTTATAAAAACTTGGAACTATTTATTGTCAGCACTTTGGAGACAGTCTTTGAGACTTCTGTCTTCTGGTGTTGGTCATGCTGAAATAAATCCCTTTCTTGTTTCACCACCATCTCTCTGCCTTTGGATTTTGTCAGCTGTGAGTGGCCGAATCTGGTCTGAACAAGACCTCTGGAGCCAGGTGCATCCCAGGGCCCCAGTTAACACCCTGACCTCAGAAACGTCACTTAATTTTATTGTATCTAAATGTATTCATCTGTTAAATTGGAGTAATAATAGTCTGGCCTCAAAAAATTGCTATGAATAAAGAGCTTAGAACAGTATTGGACAGGGGCGCCGGGGTGGCTCAGTCGGTTGAGCGTCCGACTTCGGCTCAGGTCCTGATCTCATGGTTCTGGGTTGGAGCCCCGCGTCGGACTCTGTGCTGACAGCGAGCTCAGAGCCTGGAGGCTGTTTCGGATTCTGTGTCCCCCTCTCTCTCTGACCCTCGCCTGCTCATGCTGTCTTTCTCTCAGAAATAAATAAAACATTAAAAAAATTAGAGAGAAAAGCAAACAGTATGCGACACATAGCAAGAATTCAATAACTGTTAGCTATAATGATGTTATTATAAACATACTCCTTAGTTCACTAAACTCTCCTGGTAGTCTTAATCTTCAGACTCCTCTTTTTGTCATTCCTTCATTTTTTGTCCTTTGTTCACAATATACATTATTTAAGATCTTGCCTTGTTCTCCTCCTAATGGGCTTGTTCCCCAAAAGCTTGACCACTGTGTGAAAGGCAATTTATATGAAAGGGTCTAATGATTTCATTAGCATACAAATGCCAGTTGAATATGAATAGGTATATCACTCATTTGCTAATTCTAATCTAAATAATATAGCCATATTTCCCATAGTCTACTAAACATTATCACCTAGATGCTTATTTATCAGTCTTGTACATGTGGAGTTTCACATGACTACAATAAAGCTAATGATCATCTCTCTTCTCCCTATGCAGCTTTTCTTTCACATCTAGTATAGCATTATAGGCATCTTATCCACCTGCTCTTCTCAAATCATTTGCTTATTTTCACTAATCATTACTGAAAACCTACCATATAGGATGACTGATCTCTCTCTATCAAACCTGAATATGCACATAGATTACTTTTCCTAAATAGCACCTGGATTATATAACTAGCACCACCCAAAACCATTCAGTGGTTCTCATTGCCTCTGAAAGTACAAATTCCTATCTTAGAATGTGCTGCTGTACTTTGGCTCCATACCATCTTTCCAAGATGATCTCCCTCTATGCTTCTATTTTCAAGAAATATTTATACCTCCTTAATATTATCTGTTCTATTGCCTATAAATGACTTCCTCTTTAACTCCCTGCATTCTGGCAGCTGTCCCCTTGACCTTTATACTGGTCTCACTGATGTGGGAGCTGCAGAGCAAATGGTCAAGAAAGAATTCTTGAGACATCTTTGGTGCAAAAAGGTGCTTTTATTATAGCACGAGGATAGGACCCATGGGCAGAAAGAGCTTCACTGGGATTGTGAGGAGTAACTGATTATATACTTTCCAGTTAGTGGGGATTAGAGATAATGTAAATCTCTCAGGAATTTATGTATGCTGAAACAAGGTCTCCAAGACCTTGGAGGACTTGCTATTATCAAGATAAGCTTATTCTTTATTGTTTTAGTAAAGCATTAGTCATAAGATCCTTTAGATGTGTGTCAGTGGGTTACATGTTGAAAGATGGTTGTTATATCCTGGAGGTTTGTGGTTATCAGAGCGAAGTTACATTAACCAGAACAAAGCTACATTGGTCAAACGTTATAGAAAATCCTTGAGGGAGCTGCAGGAGTGCTAGACGCTATATGTCTCAGGGACTTATCAATGAGTGGCAAGTTGTAAGGACACTTTATTTTAGCTACAATTTTCTTGCCTTTGTCCACCCTCTCCCGTCATCATGAAGATCACTAAATACCTCACCATAGCTAAATCTTCATGCTTATGATCTCACTGCATCATCTCATACTGTTCACCATTTCCTACTTTCTGAGAAATATAAATAGTGGGACTTACAGAGACTTTGCCTTTTTTTCCCCTTTTGGTAATGTCTATTCTATAGGCTGTACCTACTAATAAGATAATGCCTCAAGTAAGAATTTTAACTAGAGTCATTACATAGGAACAACTTAAATCCTTATGGATTTACATCCCATTATGTTGTACACCTGAAACTAATATATTATTATATTTCAATTATACTTTAATTTTTTAAAAGGACGAAAAAAGATTAGCCAAAAGAGGAATATTTATACAAAGGAGAGAAAAGAACTGGAGGTAGTAGATGAGTAACAGGGCACACGTTACTGGAACATTCAGTTGTCACTTCACAAGGAAAAAAGGGGTTAATTTTTTTTCTACCTGGTTTATAGTTGAAGAGGAAGATCAAAAGTGATTCCCAGTATATGGGCCAGAGACATTTCTGTTCATTGAACATACAAAAAGATTCATAAGGAAGAAGTAAGCGATCCAAGAATGTAAATAGTAGAATCTCTGATACTAATGCAATATTGTTTTAAAAGATTCACTTCTAGAAAGTTAGGAAGATCATCTTGTTTAATTTTCCCCTTCTCTGAGCATTTTTATGTGGACACAATTGAAAAAAAAGAATTCTAACTAGGGTCATTAACATATAAAAGGATTTAAATGTCATAGCTTAGAAGCCAAAGGGCAGAACACGCCTGCAGACATAGTGCAAAACTTAACTTTAAATATAGACAAATGCCTAAATCCTAAAACCAACTTTGGGCAACCTTTTCAGTGTTTCCTAAATGGTTTTCTTCACTCCTCTTCAAACTCTCACATATAAATTACTACTTAGGATGATTACTTAAGAGCAATTACTTTTGCTGAATCCGTAATATAGATGGAAACTATTAATATCCATCAGGTGTGGATCTTTTATACATGTAAAAATGCCAAAGGGGCCATCAGTTAAATATACTGATCAATGAGTCAGCCATAATTTTTAAAATTCTTACACCTCTTCTTAATCTTATCATATCCAGAATGAATACTTAAAAATTTTTTTGAGTATAGTTGACATACAATGTTATATTTGTTTCATAAATAATTTTATTATTAATGGTATATTTTTCTCAACTCTCTTTAACATATTAGTTCTCTGATACTCCTCATATTCTATATATCATTTCCATTTCCTTAATGCACTAATGAATCTTGGTTATAAAATATTGGTAAGAGTCTATCTAACTATAAATATAGTACATTTTCCCCTAAATCTTCCAAGTCAGACTTCTGTTAATTCTGATCTCATTTTAGCTTTAGGAAACATCAATGGTATATATTTTATGAGTATTATATACAATAACTGTACTACATTCTCTGGAAATAAAGATGTGTGTTAGAATATCATAGTCCTCATGATTAGCCATATGAGTTATAAACTCATATGAATTGAGAATGCTCCTGTTCTCTCACAAAATTACAATCAAGACAATTTCTTTGCTATCATGAACACTGCTATTTTTAATCTTGTTTCATTAATCATTTCCTACAGGATATGAATAACAACATTTATAACTTCAATTTGGTTTTTTCTGAAAGTTTACAGCCTCTAAAAACCTTTCATGAGGTGCCTGGGTGGCTCAGTTGGTTAAGCGTCCAACTTTGGCTCAGGTTATGATCTCACAGTTTGTGAGTTCAACCCTCACATTAGGCTCTCTGCTGTCAGTGTGGAGTCTGCTTCAGATTCTTGGTCTCCCTCTTTCTCTGCCCCTCCCCTTCTCTCTCTCTCTCTCTCAAAAATAACCATTTTTTTAAGTTAAAAAATAAAAACTTTTCATACCTCTTGTTGTACAATAGACAGGGAAGAGTGTAGGAAAGAGAATATTATCCTTATTTCACAGACCAGAAAATAAGAACTCAAAAAGATTAAATGGATTGCCTAATTTTTCACTAAGCTAAGTGTCAACTCAAGCCCAATTCTTGCAATTGTTGTAAAGATGAAAAAGAATAGAAGAGGTACTTCAAGAAAATGCCAACATTTCAGTTGCTATCTTCTCCTATGAAGGGGCTGTGAGTGATTTTTTTCTTTATACTTTCATAAATCTTCTATTTTGCACATCTACTTCTCTCTTTTTTAAAATATTAATTTAAAAAACAGATTGACTCCAGAGTCCAGGCTTTCTTCAGTACACTACTCTATAAGTCATGGATAACCTACAGACAAGAATAAGCTCAAGGGCATGAGGAAGTAGCTTCTGCTACCAACGTACTTAATAGAAGTTCATAGAAGGCAACACGGGTCTTTAGTTTCTATCTCCTCATCTCCAGCTCTTCTACCATCTGTTGTCATATTGCCTTCTACACACACTCAGTTTTCTAGTATTCTCATGCTATCTTCTGGCTGCCCAAGACCTTCCCTATGTCATTCTCACCCAGATTTAGTCTCTTCTAAGTTTATATTCTCCAGTGTTATACTTTGCAGACCTTTTTCAGTTGTACCATTTGCATGCTGAGCCACATCTACATAAGGTGTTAAAAAGAAATCAATAATTACCTGCATTTATATAAAATTAACTCTCATAGTATTTTAATTTCAGTTATACATGTCCCTAACTATGCCAAGCTTCCTGACTATTCCAGGCTACTCCAACTCTTCCACTCTCAGCCTGCCCTCCTTGCACACCAGAAAGAAACATCAACAACTTGGCATTCAACTTCTGAAATGTTGCCTATACTTAATTTTAGCTCCCTATGGTGAAGTTTTCACATGAAAATTATAGTTTTCTGCATTCCACTGTCTACATTCCACTTCATCTATGTTGCATCACACACACACACACACACACACACACACACACACACACAGATTAATCTTCTCTCTGCCCTAGAAATGGCTCACACTCAATGCTGAAAATGTGATTCATCTTATTTGCAAAGAAAGCCAGAGGGAACCAGACTCTCTCTTACCTGAGTTAGACCAAAAAATCTATTCTTCTCAAATAGTAGATCAATTCCCTCCAAATTTTGTGACAAGATAGAAAGCTTCCGTTATGTAAGACTATAATTTCTAAAAGGGAAAAATAAGAATTAGTTTAATGGATGCTGAGAACCAAATGACAAAAGTTGGGAGTTTATAAAACACAAACACTGAAAATATCACTTAGGAAATTATCTAGGATGAAATTACTAAAAGAAAATACAGAATAGGAGAATAAAAAAGAATAAGAAATAAAAAAGATGAAAATATACTGTTTCCTTCTCTTGGAACATCCTCTTCTAGCAAAATCCCACGCTTGATTCATGATCCAGGTTATTATCCTCCAAATACCCTCAGCAATGCCTTTTCCAAGACCCTTAGAGGGATGCCTGGGAGGCTCAGTCAGTTAAGTGGCTGACTTTGGCTTAGGTCATGATCTCACGGTTCATGGGTTCAAGTGCTGTGTTGGGCTATGTGCTGACAGCTCAGAGCCTGGAGCCTACTTCAGATTCTGGGTCTCCTCTCTCTCTGCCCCTTCCCTGCTCACACTATGTCTCTATCAAAAATAAATAAACGTTAAAAAAAAAAAAAAAAAGACCGTTAGCAAAAGCTTGTTCATCTTGATACTCCTCCCCATGCCTTGCCCAGAATACATGTATGACAAATATGTGGAATAACAATTAAACTGTGTATTAAGCTAAAAGAGGAAATAATTACTAAGCAATCAGTGGAGAGAGACCCAAGGATAGGTTGGATTAATGTTTAGTCTGCTAAACTAGACAACATTTATTTTACATACATTTTACAGTATAGTACTTGAAGGAGGAGACTTTTTCTAGGTTCAGGGATGGATAATTTCACATTCTGACTGAGACTGTAAACTTTTCCAAAACAAAGAGCTTAATATTATTTTCCTCAAGAAAAAATAATTCTAATTAGCAACCTTGAATATTGGTGACCAAATGATGGTGTGAGTCTTGGGAATAGCCAACCTTTCCTTGATTAGATTTTCCTGGGAATTATGCTTTGGATTTCACACTGATTTCCCCCCGGGGAATTAAAAAAGGACAAAAAGAGCTGAAGAAAGAAAAACAGCTTATGAGTGCCAAATTTAGTAGTGCTTTAGGTGGATGCACAGAAATAATTTTGCTTTGTAATGAGTCAATAGAGGGACACCTAGCTGGCTCAGTCAGAAGAGTGTGCAACTCTTGGTGTCAGAGTTGAGTTCCAGCCCCACATTGGGTGTATTGATTACATAAATAAACAAACATTCTTTAAGTAATAAAATAAAAATAAAATGAATCAGTAGAAGTACCTAAGAAATCCAACACTCTAGAATGCTTGAGAAGCAGCTAAACAGGGAAAGAGTATTACTCTACCCTAGTACTAACTAGAGATTTCAGCAGATGAAAAACCAGAGAACAAAAAGCTAACTCTTACATTAGCAGTTTTCGCTTTCTATATGCTCTTCAGTCTCACAAAATTCAGAATCCAGGATCTTAGACTACATAAATTTTTCAGCAGAATGCTGTCAAGTTATAAAGTGTTAGTTACTGGAATATAAAAGGAATTATGTCAGAAAGTTTTAAAATACGTACAGCTTTTCCAGAAAAGCCTTCCTTGAACACATTTAACAAAAGATGTTCTCATACTTTACTTTCATTGTCCTATAATCTTCTTGTCTGCTTCTATTATTAGCATATTTGGGTATTATTGTTCAGATATTATTGTCTAATATTAACTCTTACAAGAATTACAATTAATTGGCTCCAACACCACCACCACACTCTGTGCTAATCTGATAAGGAAAGATAAGCAAGCAGGGGTACATGGTGCAGAATGTATGGTCAATATTTAATAAATAGGGCACCTGGGTGGCTCAGTCAGTTTACCATCCAACTCTTGACTTCAGCTCAGGTTATGATCTCACGGTTTGTGGATTCAAGCCCAGCTTTGGGTGCTGCACTGACAGCACAGAAACTGCTTGGGATTCTCTGTCTCCCCCTTTCTCTGCCTCTCCCCTGCTTATGCTCTATTTCTCTCTCTCTCAAAATAAATAAGAAAACATTTAAAAAAATATATTGAATAAATACTAATTTTAAAACTGACTAATTTTTCTGATGTAGTTTAGAATAATTTTTATAATTAACTAATGTATTCAAATGGTTCATCCCTCATAGACATAGCCTCTACCAATGATCAGCTATTATAAAAATCAATGAACTAAAACCATTGTCTAGGTTTTACATATTTGTAAAGAATCTATAGGGAATTTGTAGAGAAAATAGACTTTAAAAATCCATCTATATGTTATTTACAAGACACATTTTAAAAGACATATAGATACAGAAAACATATGTATCTTAATGAAAGAAGATATTACTTGAACAACAATTTACACACATTGTAGTATCGTGAGTGAAGTTGGTCCATTACACTTCTACACATACATTTACAAACATTTATATCTTAATGAAAGAAGATGTTAGCTGAAGGGCATTATGCACAGTGAAGTTTCAATGAATTAAACATATGGCTATGCTCATATGCCTCTACCCGTAGATTTCCAAACACTTGTATCTTTTTTTAAAATGTTTTTTATTTATTTCTGAGAGAAAGACAGCGTGAGCAGGGGAGGGTCAGAGAGAGGGGGAGACACAGAATCTGAATCCGGCTCCAGGCTCTGACCTGGCTGTTAGCACAGAGCCCAACATGAGGCTCGAACCTACGAACCATGAGATCATGACCTGAGCCAAAGTCGGACGCTTAACCAACTGAGCCACCCAGGTGCCCCAAACACTTGTATCTTAATGAAAACATATGCTAGTTGAAGGACATATTATACACAGTGTATGGTATTTTACTGAGCCACATAAAAGAATGAAGTCTTGCCATCTGCAGCTACATGGATGTAGCTAGAGAGAATTATGCTAAGCAAAATAAGTCAGAGAAAGACAAATAACATATATTTCACTCATATGTGGTATTTAAGAAACAAAACAAACAAGCAAAGGAATAAAAAAAGAAAGAGATAGGCAAACCAAGAAACAGACTCTTAACCATGCAGAACAAACTGATGGTTACCAGAGGGGACGTGAGTGAGGGGATTGGTTAAGTAGATAATGGGCAGTAAAGAGTGTACTTGTGATTAGCACTGGGTGTTGTATGGAAGTGTTCAATCACTATATTGTACACCTGAAACTAATGTTACACTGTATGTTAGGTACCTTGAATTTAAACTAAAGTTTTTTAAAAAAGTAAAGACATAGAAAAGTAAATTAATAAGAAAATAATGTATCCAAAAAAAAATGGTAGCATGGCTATATTTATATCAGACAATATATGTTAAGTCAAAAGGCATTATTAGGTGGGTATTTGGATGCCTCTATTGGTAGAGCAGAGACTCGTGCTCATGAGTTCAAGCCCCACATGAGGCATAGAGCTTACTTTTAAAAAAAAGCATTATTAGGAGTTGAGGGTGCTACTGCATAATAAAAGGTTCAATTCACCAGGAACATTCTAAACTTGTATGCAATTAATGTAATAGTCTCAAAATATATAAATAAAAAATTCATTAAATACATTTTTTCCAACAAAATAGAAAACTTCAATACCTTTCATACATCATCTATAAGTCAAGTAGACAAAAAAAAAAATAACAATGCTGTAGATTCAAACAATTTGAACACTATTAACAATTAAATAAACAATCATGATCTAGGTGAAATATATGGAACTCTTTATCCAACAATTAATGAATACACTTTTTTTTTTCAAACACACATGGAGCAATTACAAAGAAAGAGGAGATAAGTAAATTTTAACATGCTTCAAAGAATCCTTATCGGGTAGACCTGAATGTCTAAGCTTAACACTATCAAGTTAAAGTTTATAGAGAGCAGGGCACTGCACAAGAAAAACGCTTCCCCAAAACCACTGACTGGGAAAATGAGAGGGCTGATTATCACAAGCTTTTACAAGCAACAGAGCTCAAAGGCAAAAGTTTTAGCAGTCCGTGTCATCACCAGGTGGAGCCTGGCAGGCATAGAGATAGAGGCCTGGAAGTGGACAGTGTGGTCTGAGGATCCCCTGGGTGGCCCTGGGAAAGACAGTTGCCCTTCTTAGAGTATTTTGGGACAGGTGGCCCTGCCTCACCAGGGATGAAAGAGCAAGAGAGCACCATTGAGCTGCCCTGTTCATTAGCATAACCTCAGAGGCAGCTGCTGAGCACGCTAACCTGGATGCTGACCTTGTGCTGTGCTTTACCTTAAAATCCAAGCCCCTGTGCATTCGTGGGACTGCCCTTCTGGGACAAACTGGCACCAGTCACAGTGCTGTGAGATCCTCCCGCAGAGGATCAATGAGGGTCTATACCATGCTGGGTCACTAAAATTTGGAATTTTAACCCAGCTGACATGCCTGAGCTAGAACACAGGAGCACTGCACTGCCAGGTACCCAGATGGCTTGGACACAGATAAGGTGAAGGCAAGGATCTGAGGGGAGCCAGGGACAAACAAGAGATTGTTCACTCTTCTGTGAGGGTGTCCTGAACAGCAGCAGATGTGAACTCACCTCACCGGGGATGAGAGAGCCAGCTAACGGCATTTTTACCCCTGTCCTACAACATGGACAGATGTCAGTGAGAGCAGATTGGCACCCACAGCGAAGGCTTGAGTCACTTACACCAAGTCCCGCCTCTCTGCTCCCTGCAGGTGCTTCTGAACTGGGGCAAGTGTACCTCAGAGTCAGAGCAGCAGCAGCAGACCCCTCCCCCAGAAGACCAGCACAAACCCACAGCACACACCGTCTACTGACCATACAGTACTGCAAAGCTGCCGAGCTAGGGGAAATAGGATATAGCTCCTGTTTATTTCTTTATTTATTTATTTATTTTGAGAGAGAGAGCATACATGTATGCAAGCAGGAGAGGGACAGAGAGAGGGGGAGGAAGAGAGAGTCCCAAGCAGGTTCCACACTGACAGCACAGAGCCCGGTGCAGGACTTGATCTCACCAACCATGGGATCATGACCTAAAGCTGAAATCATGAGGTGAATGCTTAACCAACTGAGCCACCCAGGTGCCCAGGATAGAGCTTCTTTTAACAGGCAGTCCAGAACACACCTAGTTAACACTTGCAACACAGTGGACAAGATCCAAACACTCCCCACTGCAGGCAAAGAGAAAGCCTGCAGAGAACTAATCTGAGGAAAAGATCAGCCAAAACGCAACAGAAGAGAACAAAAGGCATACACTAGGAACACTTCTTGAAATGCCAGGCCCTGGACAATATAGGACCACATCTTAATAAAGATATTGCTCTCAGGAATACAGAACATAACAGGCTTTCCTAACACACAGAAGACAGAGACCTAACAAAATGCCAAGATAGAGAAATTCAAATTCATCCCTAAGAAAGAACAGGAAATAGAAGTAACTGACCAGGGATCTAAGTAATATAAGCAATATGCCTGAACCATAATTTAAAACAACAATCATAATGGGGCACCTGGGTTGCTCAGTCTGTTAAACTCAGGTCATGATCTCACCACTTGTGAGTTCGAGCCCCATGTCAGGCTCCATGCTGACAGCTCAGACCTGGAGCCTGCTTCAGTTTCTGCATCTCCTTCTCTCTCTGCCCCTCCCTCCTCACAATCTGTCTCTCTCATTCTCTCTCGCTCTCTCAAAAGTAAATAAACATTTAAAAAATAATAATTAAAACAACAATCATAAGGATACCAGCTGGGCTTGAGAAAAGCATAGAAGATGCTAGAAAATCCTTTATTGCAGAGATTAAAGACCTAAAAACTCATCAGACTGAAATAAAAAATGCTATAACCTAGATGCAAAACTGACTGGTGTAATGACCACAGGATGGAAGAGGCAGAGGAACAAGTAAGTAATAAAGAAGATAAAATTATGGAAAATAATGAAGCTGAAAACAACAGAGAAAGAAAAGTATTGGATCACAAATGTAGACAAAGAACTCTGTGACTCCGGTAAACATAAACATTTGTATCATAGAAGTCCTAGAAGAAGAAGAGAGGGGGAAAAGGGACAGAAGGTTTATTTGAGCAAATTATAGCTGAAAACTACCCTAATCTGGGGATGGAAACAGACATCCAAATCCACAAGGCACAGAAAACTTCCACCAAAATCAACAAAAGCAGGCCAACACCAGGACATATTGTAGTGAAATTTGCAAAATACAGAGATAAGGTAAGAATCCTGAAAGCAGTAAGTGAAAAGAAACTCAAATGGAAAAACAAATAAAGTTAACAGCAGATTTCTACAAAGAAACTTGGCAAACCAGAAGGGAGTGGCATGATAAATTCAATGTGCTGAGGGGGAAAATATGCAGCCAAGAATACTTTATCCAGCAAGGCTGTCATTCAAAATAGAAGGAGAGAGAAAGACATTGCCAGGCAGGGGTGTCTGGGTGGTTTAGTCAGTTAAGCATCCTGACTTCAGCTCAGGTCATGATCTCACAGTTGGTGAGTTTGAGCACCACATCAGGCTCTGTGCTAACAACTCAGAGCCTGGAAGCTACTTTGGATTCTGTTTCTCTCTCTCTCTCTCTCTCTCTCTGCCCCTCTTGCACTCTGTCTCTCTCTCTCTCTCAAAAGTAAATAAACATAATAAATAAATAAATAAATAAAATGTACAGAAATCAGTTGCATTTCTATACACCAGTAATGACGCAGCAGAAAGAGAAATTAAGGAATTGACCCCCTTTACAATTGCATCAAAAACCATAAGATACCTAGGAAACAACCAAACCAAAGAGATAAAAGACCTATAGTCTGAAAACTATAGAACACTTATGAATGAAATTGAAGAAGACATAAAGAAATGGAAAAACATTCCATGCTCATGGATTAGAAGAACAAATATTGTTAACGTGTCCATACTACCCAAAGCAATCTACACATTTAATGCAATCGGTATCAAAATACCACCAGCATTTTTCAGAGCTAGAACAAATAATCCTAAAATTTGCATGGAACTACAAAAGACCCCAAATAGCCAAAGAAATCTTGGGAAACAAAACAAAGCTGGAGGCATCACAATTCCAGACTTCAAGCTATATTACAAACTGCAATCATCAAGACTGCATGGTACTGGCAAAAAAAGACAGATAGATCAATGGAACAGAATAGGAAACCCAGAAATGAACTCACAACTATATGATTAACTACTCTTCAACAGAGGAGGGAAAAAGACAGTCTCTTCAACAAATGGTGTTGGGAAAACTAGATGGCTACATGTAGAAGAATGAAAATGGACCACTTTCTTAGACCATACACAAAAGTAAATTCAAAATGGATGAAAGACCTAAATGTGAGACAGGAAACCATCAAAATCCTGAAGGAGAACACAAGTAGCAACCTATTTGACCTTGGCCATAGAAACTTCTTACTACACATCTCTAGAGGCAAGAGAAACAAAAACAAAGATGAACTATTGGGACTTCATCAAAACAAAAAGCTTCTGTACAGTGAAGGAAACAATCAACAAAGTGAAAAGCCAACCTATGGGATGGGAGAAGATATTTGCAAAGGACATATGTGATAAGGGCTTAGTATCCAAAATCTATAAAGAACTTATCAAACTCAACACCCAAAAAAACAAATAATCCAGTGAAGAAATGGGCAGAAAACACAAATAGACACTTTTCCAAAGACAACCAGATGGCTAACAGACACATGAAAAGATGCTCAACATCACTCATCACGGAGAAAATACAAATCAAAACCACAACGAGATACCCTCTCACACCTGTCAGAATGGCTGAAATTAACAACTCAAGAAACAACAGATGTTGGCAAGAATGCAGAGAAAGGGAACCCTCTTACACTCTTGGTGGAAATGAAAACTAGTCCAGCCACTCTGGAAAACAGTATGGAGGTTCCTCAAAAGGTTAAAAATAGGGGTGCCTGGGTAGCTCAGTCAGTTAAGCATCTAACTTCAGCTCAAGTCATGATCTCATGGCTTGTGAGTTTGAGCTCCATGTCGAGTTCTATGCTTACAGATCAGAGCCTAGAGTCTGTTTTGATTTTATCGCCCCCTATGTCTCCGCCCCTCCCCCACTTGCATGCAAACATGCACTCTGTCTCTTTCAAAAATAAATAAACTTTTTTGTCAGTTAAAAGTAGAACTACCCTATGATCCAGCAATTGCACTACTAGTTATTTACTGAAAGGATACAAAAATACTGATTCAAAGGGGTACATGTACCCCAATGTTTTGGCAGCTTTATCAACAATAGCCAAATTATGGAGAGAACCCAAATGTCCATTGAATGATGAATGGATAAAAAGGTGGTGTATATATACAAAGAAATATTACTCAACCATCAAAAAGGATGAAATCCATATTTCATATGGAATGCAATGACATGGATAAGCTAGAATATGTAAGGTGAAATAAGTCAGTCAGAGAAAGACAAATACCATATGATTTCAGTTTTATCTGTAATTTAAGAAATAAAACAGATAAACAGGGTAAGGGAGAGAAACAAGACAGGAAGAGAAAATAAGAGACTCTTAAATGTAAAGAACAAACTGAGGTTTAAGGGAAGAGAGATGGGTGGGGGATGGGCTAGATGGGTGATTAGTATTAAGAGAAGCTCTTGTTATGAGCATTGGGTGTTCTATGTAAGTGCTGAATTACTAAATTCTACGAATATTATGCTATTTGTTAACTAACTAGAATTTAAATAAAAACTTGAAACAAAAATAATTTTAAAAATTTTTTAAATTAAAGTTTATAGGGAGCTTTGTCTAATTCTCATCCATTTTCAAATTGTAAAACTTTTAAATAACTTGTGTTTCAATGAAAATTTTGTGGAAATTTAAAAATACATAGAACTAACCTTGTGGAATGAAAGCCTACATGTACCTCAATAGAAATGCATATATGAGAAAAGAAGAAAGCCAAAAAATTAAATATCCCATTTTCCAACATGAGAAGTTAGAAAGTGAGTATAATAAATTCAGATACAGTAGAAGATACAAGCAGAAATCAAAGATCCTGAAAATAAATGTAAAATAGAGAAGAAAAAGCCAGAAATTGGTTCCTTCAAAACACTTAAAACTATACACAACTCTTATTAACTTGATCAAGCAAGATAAAATTATATATTTATGTATCTTCTTTGGAGAAATGTCTGTTCAAATTATTTACCCGATGTTTAATTAAGTTATTTGGTTTCTGCTGTTGAGTTGTTTGAGTTCCTAGTATATTTTATAAATAACCTCTTATGAGGCAAGCCTGGGTGGCTCATTCAGTTGGGCATCCAACTGTGGATGTCAGACACAGCTCTGAGCTTTGGGGTTGGCATAGCTGGTGACTTCAAGCCCCACATCAGGCTTTGTGCTGACAGCTCAGAGCCTGGAGCCTGCTTTGGATTCTGTGTCTCCCTCTCTCTCTGTCCCTCCCCAAATTGCACTCTGTCTCTTTCTCAAAAATAAAGGTTAAAATTTTTTTAATAAATAAATAACTTCTTATGAGAAACATGGTTTGCAAGTAATTTGTCCACTTGCACAGGTTGCCTTTTGACTCTGTTGATTGTTGCCTTTGCCAAGCAGAAGATTTTTAGTTTGAGATAGTCCCACTTGTTTATTTCTGTTTTTGTTATCTGTGTGCTGTTGATTTTATATCCAAGAAATCATTGCCAAAAGCGATGTCAAGAATCTTTTTCCCTGTGTCTTCTCCTAGAAGTTTATAGTTTCAGATTTACATTTAAGCTTTTAACCATTGTAAGTTGATATTTGTGTATGGTGTAAGCCAGGAACCCATTTTTGTTATTGTTAAACTTAAAAATAAAACTGCCAGTTATTTTACCAGCAAAAAATGGATTTATTTAGGA
Organism: Crocuta crocuta; assembly: GCF_008692635.1. NCBI lineage: Eukaryota > Metazoa > Chordata > Mammalia > Carnivora > Hyaenidae > Crocuta > Crocuta crocuta. Next base: position 367,657 of record NW_027531308.1, read on the forward strand.
ATAGCAGAAAAATTACAATCAGAGACAAGCAAGCTATAGCAAAATCATAGGCAAGTTTAGAATACAAAGGAGAGAAATACTTTTTTTCATAGGAAAGGAAGGAGTTGGGAAGGGCTGTTATAAACACATTTCATTGGCATAAACTGGGAGTTCAAAGCATAATGGCTTCTCGTTGGCTGACTTGTGACAGTCCCTTATTCGCTGGGTTGTTGGCAGGGGAGGAAGAAATGTTCCTTCTACTGGGATAGTAAAGTACTATCTAGTGCAAGATCCTTCTCTTCCTGTTGTATTTGCAATTAGCAACAAGTGGTAGGATGTGAGAGCTCCGCCTACTGGCCTTACCACTCCATTTTAATGAGGTTTCCCTCTATTATGAATTTCACATTTTGCATGTGGATATTCAGTTTTCCCAACACCATTTGTTAAAGAGACTATCCATTCCCCCATTGTGTAATCTTGGCCACTCTTATCAAAGATCAGTTGACCATATACAGACATGGTTTTATATCTTGGCGTATACTATGTTCCATTGGTCTATATGCCTATCTTTATGAGAGTTGCCAGTGCTATACTGTTTTACTTATTGTAGCTTTGTAGTATCACTTGAAATTAGGAAGTGTGATGCCTCCACCTCCTTCGTCTTTCCCAAGATTACATAAATTGCTAACAGGCACATAAAAACACGCTCAATATCATTAACCAGTAGGGAAATGCAAATCAAAACTACAATGTGATATCACTTCACACCTATTAGGATGGCTATTATCAAAAAAAGAAAAAAGATAACAAGTGTTGGTAAGATTGTGGAGAAATTGGAACCCTTAAACACAATCGGTGGGAATGTAAATTGGTGCATTCATTATGCAAAGCAGTATAGTGGTTCGTCAAAAAATTAAGAATAGAATTACTGTATCAGTATCTCAAGGATTATCTGTATTCCCACATTTATTGCAGCATTATTTACAATAGCCAAGATATGGAAACAACCCAAGTATCCACCAACAGATGAATGGGTAAAGAAAATCTGATAGTCATATTTAATGGAATGTTATTCAGCCTTGAAAAGGAAGAAATCTTGCCATTTTTGACAACATAAACAATACTAGAGGGCATTATGCTAAGTGAAATAGAAATATTCATTCATAGAACAAATACCACAGGATTGTACTTATATGAAGTGTCTGAAATAATCAAACTTGGGGCACCTGGGTGGCTAAGTCAGTTAAGCATCTGACTTTGGCTCAGATCATGATCTCAAGGTTCATGAGTCTGAGCCCCACAGCAGGCTCTCTGCTCTCAGAGCAGAGCCTGCTTCAAATCATCTGTCTTGCTCTCTCTCTCTGTCCTTCTCCCACTCTATCTCTCTTTCAAAAAATAAATAAATTTAAAAATTAAATTAATTAAATTTAATTAATTAATTAAAATAAAACAAAATAAAATAGTTAAACTTGTAGAAGCAGAGAGTACAATAGTGATCACCAAGAGCTGGGAAACAGAGAGTTGTTTTCCATTGGTTATAAAATTTCAGTTATATTAAATGAATAAGTTCTAGACATCTATTTTGTAGCATAGTGCCTAACATTAACAATACGGTACTGTATGCTTCAAAATTTGTTAAAAGGGCAGATATTTTAAAAGAAGGTAAAACTAAGGCACACAAGGAAACTGGGGTATCGAAGGTCTATTACTTTAATTATAGGGATGGTATCGTGAGTGTTTGGATACATCCAAACTCATAATTGTACACATTAAATATGTGCAGTTCTTTGTATATCAATTATACCTCAATAATACACATAATACAGAGAGAGAGGAACAGAGGGAGAGACAGAGACAGATAGAGAGAATCAAGTAGGAATATATCAACGTGATATAGATATATCGTTTTTTAAATGTTTTTAAATCTGTTGCCTTTTAAAAATTTTTTAATGTTTGTTTACTTGTGAGAGAGAGAGAGAGACAGAGCGTGAGCAGGGGAGGAGCAGAGAGAGAGAGAGGGAAACAAAGACTCTGAAGCAGCCCAACACAGGGCTCAAACTTACGAACCACAGATGGTGACCTGAGCTGAAGTCAGACGCTCAACCAACTGAGCCGCCCAGGTGCCCCTATCATTTTTTTAAATAATGAAAATGCTTAGGGGCACCTGGGTGGCTTGGTCAGTTAAGCATCTGACTTCGGCTCTGGTCATGATCTCATAATTTGTGAGTTCGAGCCCCACATCAGGCTCTCTGTTGTCCGCACAGAGCCTGCTTCGAGTCCTCCATCCCTCTTTCTCTGCTCCTTCCCGGCTTGTGATTGCTCTGTGTCTCTCAAAAATAAATAAATTAATTAAAAAAAATAAATAAAAATAAAAATAATGAAACTACTATAAAAATGTTATGCCAATGATTTTTTTTCAGAATAAATAAGCAGTTCTTTAATAGTTAAATGTATCCCAGAAGTAAAGAGTGTTTATAATTCATTTACAAGTGAGTCTGTTACACCAGTAAATGTTTTTTGACCTGTTGTATAAAGGAAATAATGCTGTGTAAGAATTAGTCCTGGAATAATTCGCTGAATTCCTATTTCCAATCCAGTAGATTAAAAACACAATTGTGAATGGTATAAAGACATAAGAATCATATTGTGATAAAAATCAATCTCAAAAATAGAGAATCCAGACCCTTGTTGGATAATTTAAGAACTCAGGAGTTTTTCTCAACTTAACACGAGCATCACACAGAAAATATTAAAGATGTCTTTCAATGTGATGAAACTGTACAAAACTCTAGAATATGACCATTAGATGACCAATGTATCAAAACCAACTGAATTTAGAAAACACATCTAATTTTGAAGTAAGCAGAAATAAAAAGACAATTTACAAAGAATTATAATTAATTTTTAATTGTCATCAGAGTCTGAATCATATTTCTTCCCTCAGATAGTTTTCTTTTCCAGCTTTGTGAAGTTTGTTCCAAATTTCTTTTGACTCTGAAATGGTGGCTCTATTAAATTTCCACTGTAATTGAGAATGTCAGAGCAACCCAGGCTCCATTCTTGAGTTTCTGTGGTGAAGTCATCTGTATTTCCTAGGTCAGTAAATCCAACAACATAATCTTATGTTTTTCCAACTTCTACCATTGCTAGTGTAGGAATGACTTTGATACGCAGTCTCTCACGAAGGAAAGGTGCTTTTTCCACATTCAGCTTCAGAAATTTGGTCTCCAGATGTTTCTTGGATAATATTATCAAATGTCGGTTTAATATTTTAAACCTGAATGTGGAGTCTCTGTAGAAATGGTGAACTACTTTTTTACTCTCCTTGACTTCCTGAAAAAAGTCTCTCTCACTAGGGATTTCTCTGTATTCTCCATGTCCTTTTGAAAGCCATTCTTTTTTTTTTTTCTTTTTTACACAAATAGTTTATTGTCAAGTTGGTTTCCATATAACACCCAGTGCTCATCCCTACAAGTGCTCCTCTCCGTGCCCATCCCCCACCTTCCCCCCACACATCCATCAGTCCTCAGTTTTTGCCAGCATTAAAGAGTCTCTCATGGTTTGCCTCTCCCCCTTCNGCCATTCTTGTTTCTGCTATTGAGCTTTCCTTAGTGCCTCAAGTCTTTCTTTGAGGTGTCCCAGTTCATCCTCATCCATCTAACCCAGTTTCTGAATTTCAGAATCCAAATGTTCTTCCGCTAGTTTGGTAGCCTGAAGCAACTGATTCTCCATCACTTTTTTTTTTTTTAATGTTTTATTTATTTCTAGGAGAGAGAGAGAGAGAGAGAGCGTGAGCAGGGGAGGGTCAGAGAGAGAGGGAGTCACAGACTGAAACAGGCTCCAGGCTCTGAGCTGGCAGTCAGCACAGAACCCGACGCGGGGCTCGAACCCACGAACCGGGAGATCATGACCTAAGCGAAAGTCGGACGCTTAACCGACTAAGCCACCCAGGCGCCCCTGATTCTCCATCACTTTTGAAAACATATCAGCAAATGTATTAGCTTCCATTCTTCTAAAATTGTACAGTTCAGTCTTGGTTTTGAGCTCTCGGTGATACCTGAGAAATGAGGAACTAGCGGCTCCAGAAAGGCAATCCACTGTGCCTTCACCCTCACACCAGCTGCTGGTGGCTGCAAACCGGCCGTCACTTCTGCCTCCTCTTTAGCTGCCACCCTCCTACGACACAACTATGCCAATGAATTTTAAAACTGTAAAGATGAAATAGACAAATTCTTTAAAAAATATACTCATTATTTTTCCTTGGGTGAGTTCTAATAAGATATACATTTTTAAAGAAGAATGTATATAAACTTTTAAATTGAGCAAAATTTAACAACATTGTGGATATATGCTTCTTTAATAAAATTATTTTTCAAAAAAGCAAAAGAAGTATAAACAAAAGAAGTGATTGTTTCTGGGTGAAAAACAAGGTAAAGGGATGGGGGCTGGGAGAAGAGATGCAATGATAGATAGGCTCACAGGTATTTATTTTATTGTGCTTTTTAATTCAAGTATATGTTACATACTTTATAAATATGTAGTATTTAATAACAAAAAGTAAACAAAATTAGATCAGTAGATAATATTTTTTATCTTTCAGATTTGCAAAGATTCAAATTAATTATATATCCACCGTTTGCAAAATTAAGAGCAACGCAAGGTCTAATTCACCACTGCTGATGGATTTTACTTTTTTTAATGTTTATTTATTTTTGAGAGAGAGAGGGCAAGCAGGGGAGGGCAGAGAGAAAAGGAGACACAGACTCTGAAGCAGGCTCCAGTCTCTGAACTGTCAGCACAGAGCCCTATGCGGGGCTCAAACACAAACCACTAGATCACGACCTGAGCCAAAAGTCAGACGCTTAACCAGCTGAGCCACCCAGGTGCCCCTCTGCTGCTGATGGAATTTTAAAAACCTAATCATTTTAAAGGACATTTTTGCCATATTTAATCAAGCCTTACAAATACATTTCGGCACAGCAATTTCATTTCTATTAAGTTATTATGAGGAAGTAATCAAAACTGTGTGTATATAAAAAGGTACATCATCTTTCATAGCAGAGTTGTTGAAAACTAAAAGTTGGAAGTAACTCAAACGTCAGTGATGAAGTACTGACTGAAGCAATATAGCTATATTGATACAATAGATTACCATATAGTGACCAAGAACTTCGTCCTAAGAGTGGATTTATCAGCATAAAAAGACTTACACATCACATTGGCAAATGACCAATATCTGTATTGTTAAATGATTTACATATCATATTGTTAAATGGATTATAGAACAATGTGATTCTGTTTTGTATAATTTTTTAAAGCATAAAGAAAAATCACAAAAGGAATAGAACAAAAATTTGACAGTTATATTTGAGTGAAATGATTTTTGGTGATTCGTTTTCTTATCTTCCTTATGCTTACATATATGTAACCTACAAATGACTTCAAATTCCACAAGTTTGTTATCCTGAATAAGTTTAGCATTTGTGCTACATCTACTAGATTTTCTCATTTCTTTCCATTCCTTTCAATTCAGAAAGGAAGAGTTGTTTCTCTTTCTCTCAGCTTTTACTTACCATTTGCTCTTTGGACAAAAACAAATAATTATTGCTTTCTCACTGTAGGCCAGACATCCCTCCAGGTACAAAGATTTTTTTAAAAATCATATTTTCTGCTTTATGGACCTTCCTTCCCTGTAGACAGAAACAAAAAATAATTGGGGCACCTGGGTAGCTTAATCAATTAAGCATCCAACTCCTGATTTCAGCTCAGGTTATGATTTCACAGTCGTGAGATGGAGCCCCACATCAAGCCCCATGTCAGGCTCAGTGCTAGGTGTGGAGCCTGCTCATGATTCTCTCTCCCTCTAACCATCCCACATTTGCATGCTTGCACTCTCTCTCTTAAAAAAATTTTTTTTAAGAAACAAAAAATAGGAGCGCCTGGGTGGCTCAGTCGGTTAAGCGTCCAACTTCAGCTCAGGTCAGATCTCACAGTTTGTGGGTTCAAGCCCCGCATCAGGCTCTGTGCTGACAGCTCAGAGTCTGGAGCCTGTTTCATATTCTGTGTCTCCCTCTCTCTCTGCCTCTCCCCAGCTCATGCTCTCTCTCTCTCTGTCTCAAAAATAAATAAGCTATTAAAAAAAAATAGTAATACAATACAAAGCAATCATTCAAATGGAGATGTTCAACAAAGCATTTGATAGAGAACGGCTGGAGTAGAAAGGCAAGAGGGAATATTAGAAAAAAAGACTTTCTCTTGGGTTGACACACAGGCTGAAATTTGAATGATGAGGAGACAGCCCTGCCTATACCCAGGCAAAGCTCTCTGCAAGTGGAAGAAAAGGCCAGTGTACACGTCTCAGACCATGAACTTGGTGTATTCAAACAACAGAAAGTCCAAAATGGCTAAGAAGAGCAAAAACGGGTCAATGAAGTTGGCAAAACCAAATCTTGCCAGGTTTTACCAATCCTGGTTAGGCAATGAGGTGAAGTAGGTATCAGTCCCCCATCATGCTGTGGTTCAACCTGCCCAAAGCCTCCAAAGCTTTCCATGAGCTTCTCTTCTTCCCAGGGCATGCACTTACCTCAAAAGACTGATCAGCATGGGATCTAGCCCTATCCATAATATTCACAAATTCATGAATTCCCTCTACTCAAACCCTTTTGTTGGGTCTGCTCACTCTACCACACCACTTACTTTCTTGCCATAATTTTTTGCCTCAGAGATGGTTCATCCCTCTCTACAATTAAGTTGCATACTTCTAACACAACTTTCTACAGTTCTTAGCATGGGATTTAGAACATAGTAAGAATTTAATACCTTTTTTGATTAATTAAATTTCTATTTATGTAATTTTTTCATAACCTAGTCAGCTTAGTAACTTCTGGCACATTAAAAAGCACCATAGAGGGCAGAAAACATGAACATACACTTCTCCAAAGAGGACATCCAGATGGCCAACAGACACATGAAATGATGCTCAGCATCCCTCATCATCAGGGATATACAAATCAAAACCACACTGAGATATCACCTCATGCTGGTCAGAGTGGCAAAAATGAACAAATCAAGAGACTATAGATGCTGGCGAGGATGTGGAGAAACGGGCACCCTCCTACACTGTTGGTGGGAATGTAAACTGGTGCAGCCCCTCTGGAAAACAGTGTGGAGGTTCCTCAGGAAACTAACAATAGAACTCCCCTAGGACCCAGCAATAGCACTGCTAGGAATTTACCCAAGGGATACAGAAATGCTNAGGGCACTTGTTGGGATGAACACTGGGTGTCATATGGAAACCAACTTGACAATGAACTATGAAAGAAAAAACAAAAAACAAAAAGCACCATAGATAACCAAAACAAGGTTCATAGAACTATTGCATAGCTCTTGAGAAGGCAATCTGAAAATAAAAGGAAGTGTAGAAAGTAAATTGAATTATGGCATGTTGAAGTATCAAAGAATTTTATCATTTAAAATACTCTAGTCTTGTTAGGAAAAGAGTACATTCTTTTTTTTTTTTTTTTTTAAGTAATCTCTATACCCAGAATGGGGCTTGAGCTTACAGCCCCAAGCACAACTGTTGCATGCTCCATGACTGAGCCAGCCAAGCAGCCCAGGAAGAGTACATTCTTGATCAAGGTCTGATGAATGGAGGAAAGGAAATAATTTGTAGACAGCATGAAAGGTCATCAAAACTGAGAAGAGGTTTTAATGTTTTAATTCACTTTATTGAGTAGGCACATATATAATACTATAGACCAAAAATTATTTAAACTTTACAAATATGAATTTGTTCAATCCTTATAAACTTATGAGGAAGATACCTTTAACCATAAGGAACTGCCATTTTAGTAGGTCAAAAGCAAATATCAGAAATCTCAGATGGTTCAACTTACATCTGCTTTACAGATGACAGAATTTAGATGTAAAGAGCTTAAGCAATTTGTGTAAGAAGTAAAAAGTAAAGCTAAAGTAAAAAGTCAGGCTGTCTGGCTCAAGAGTGTGTGCTTATAACCTTGTCACTGAAAAAGAAAAGAGTCTACCTAACTCTAAGGAATCACTGCTGATTTCAGTATAATTAGAGTGAGAATTAGTACTAACCAGGACAGAATTATTAAATAGGTCATTATGTTTGTCAATTATCTGGCCCCATCATTTAAATCTCCTGACAGTAAAGGAACACAGCTTTTGAAAGAATTGGAGTAATTCTAAGGCTTAATTCATAGTTGTCACATGCATTCATCGAAAAGCTTAAGAAGCCATAACCCAGTGATCCAATTTCAGACTGATATGATTTTTAAAAAACACAAAAATAATTGAAAATAACTTTAGCTGTTTGCTTTCATTTACTGAAGGGCAATATATATTGAAAGGTAAGAGATAGGGGCACCTGGGTGGCTCAGTGGGTTCAGCATTTGATTTCAGACTCTTGATTTCAGCTCGGGTCATGATCTTGAGTTCAAGCCCCACATTGACTCTGCACTGACAGTGCTATCTCCCTTTCATTTTCCCTCACCAACTCATTTGTTCTCTCTCTCCCTTCCTCAAAATAAATAAATAAACTTTTTTTTTTTTTTAAGATGAGGGACACCTGGGTGGCTCAGTTGCTTAGGTGTTTGACTTTGGCTTGGGTTCATGGATTTGAGCTCCACTGAAAGCTCAGAGCCTGAAGCCTGCTTTGGATTCTGCATGTCTCTCTCTTCCTCCCCTGCTCATGCTCTCTGTCTCTCTCTCAAAAATAAACAAACATTTAAAAAAACTGAAATGGTCTCCTTTCTCTGAAAAATTAAAAAAATAAATTTAAAAAAAGGTAAGATATAGACAACAGTATCTCTTTAAAATCCTTTTTTCTTTTATCTATTTGCTTCACACACTACAGCTACTCCCACACATCTCACTATAGAACCTCAAAAGAAAAAAAATCCCCACTATTCCTAATAATTTCAATTTTGTCAAATTTCCAAAGCACTTTTCTTCAGATTCTGCATTACAAACCCCAAAAATAAACCTTATAAGGGAAGATTCTGCTCAGAATACAGAGTTGGAAAAGAGATATGAGAGACCAGTCCAAAATCCCTTTTATAAAGGAGAAGCAAGGTAATGTGGAAATAGTCATATATTAATACTTTCATTCCATCACATTGCATAAGAAAGCACATCATATCATCCTTGGTTATGGGCAGAAAATACATTAAGAAAATTCTGGAATTAATAATTAAACTAATAAGTAAAACATCCATGGTGTTGTATTTTGTCAGATTCATGTCTATAGCACAGTCAGGGAATGTTAGAGAGGCTTATCTTTCTTGATATCAAGATCACTTAAAACATCTTCCTGAAACTTAACACTTGACTAAATATTCTCCTCATTGCCACTTTCATCTCTTTATTCCTAAAAGTATAGATGGCAGGGTTCAGAAATGGGGTAATAATTACATCAAAAATGGCAAGGAACTTATCCACTGGGACTGTGGGAAATGGCCATGAGTACACAAAAATACATGGACCAAAAAATAAGACTACCACTGTGATGTGAGCTGACAGGGTAGAGAGGGCCTTGGACAAGCCACCTGAAGAACGTTGCCAAACAATGACCAAGATGAAGATATAGGAAATAACCAAAATGAAAAAAGTTCCCAGAGAGATGAAACCACTATTGGCTGTGACCATGAGCTCCAATCTGTAAGTGTCTGTGCAGGCAAGCCTAATAAATCGAGGAAGATCACAGTAAAAGCTGTCCACTTCGTTGGGGCCACAGAATGGCAGGTTTACAACAAACACAAGTTGGATCAGTGAGTGGATGATCCCAATGGTCCAGGCCACCACCAAGAGTAGAATACAAGTTCTGAAGTTCATGATGGTCAGGTAGTGGAGAGGCCTGCATATAGCAGCATAACGGTCAAGAGCCATGGCAATGAGCAGAACCATCTCAGTTCCTCCAATAACATGAATGAAGAACATCTGAGCAATGCAGCCTTGGAAAGAGATTACTTTTCTCTCCTTGAAAAGATCAGAAATCATCTTGGGAGCTGCAATGGAGGAAACCCACATGTCAATAAAAGAGAGGTTGGCCAGCAGGAAGTACATAGGGGAGTGTAAATGGGAGTCGGAGATCACTGTGAGCACAATGAGGAGGTTTCCTAAAATACCTGTGACATAGAACACAGAGAAAACTAGAAATAAGACAAGCTGCATCTCCAAAGAATCGGTGAGTCCCACCAACACAATCTCAGACACCACCGAATTATTTCCTCCCCCCATGGTTTCAGTCACTTTGGGCTCCAAATTTGCCTGAAAGAACAGGAAAAAATAAGAAATTGGGATTATTGGCCACATTAGTCAAGGTTCCATTAGAGAAGCAGCACCACTACGAGATAATATAATCAGGGATTTGTTAGTGATTTGACCTTACATAATCATGGAAGGTGAATCAGCAATCTCTGTAAGTCTGTTGTCTTTGCATCCGATCTGTAGCTTGAAGTCCACAGGACACGCAGCCAGGAAGGAAGATGGGTATAAAACGGAGTAAAATAAAAATAAACTGCAACCCACAACAAGAGCTAAAGTTCTCAAGGTCAGACAAAAATTAGCATCAGTGTTCATTGCCTCTAACCTTGACAGTGTGGATGTATTGCAGAAACCAAGGCCTCTACCACAGAGCTGAACACACAGCTGGCCCACAAGTCAAAGAAGCTCAAGAAGGATCCCAAGTGGCACTTACAGTCATGGCCACTGCCTCACACCAATGAGATAAGCCAGCAAAGATATGACAGTGTGTGTGAGTTACAAATATGCCTACTGTTTCACTGTGACCTCAAAATATTGCAAAAGAATTTCTCTTACAACCTATTGTAGTTGGAAACATACAGAAAAAGAATTCTAGAGTATGTAGTTCAATCTAGCCAAGCTGTCACAATACAAAGCCACCATGTTGCTTATTTAAAAGAATGTGCATATTTTGAAAATTATCTATCACCTCTATTCATTTGGTCAAACCATAATCACGGTGGCACCTAAGGAGATTTGAAAAAGCCTCTAAATCCATTGGCCCTAATCTCACTTCATCTCCCACCAACTTCCGTTGTTATTATTGACTCCATTTAAAATTTTACTATGGGCTCTCCTCTGATGTCAGTAAGCCCCTTAAAGAGAGAAATGTAAAAGAATTTAAATAGAGTTTTGGTAAAAGGAAAACAAAGGTACTAAGTATTATATGGCAATCAATTGTTGCTTCTACTGGCCCACATGGACTTCCAAAATGCCTAAAAACATATGAAGGAAAAAAACTTTGAGAACTACAGAAACAAAATAGAGAAACTTTGTATATTTGTGGAAATAGTGGGAGAGTGAAACACACTTCTTTCAGTATATAATAGGGCAAACTGACAAAATATTACAGAGCATATGAAAGTTTAAAAACCTTCTAATCTAATTGGATTATATAGATCCCTGTCTCTGATGTATGCAGAATACTCAAGCATTTATAAAACATTACAAAATTTTACCATATGCTATATTATAAGGCAAATCTTAACAAATTTCATGATTGCTACCATGCAAACAATAGTCCAGCCCAAAGCAATGAAGGTAGAACACTAACCAAAATATAACTAGAAAGTGTTCATATGTTTGGAAATTAGGTAACACATTTTTAAATAACTCTTGGGTCAAAGATGAAATCACGATAGAAATTGGAAAGTGTTTTAAACTGAGTTATAAAATATTTTATATCAAGTTCTGTAGGATGCAGCTAATGCAGTATTTAGAGGAAAATATATAGTCTAACTACTTAAATTAGAGAAAGAAAAAAGGTTTAAAATGAATTTGAAACAATGAGCTAAGTATCCATCTTTAAAAGCTAGTTAATACAACAACTATACAAAAAGAATAAGAAAGGAAATCATAAAGATAATAATATAAATTAATGAAATAGAAAACAAAAATAAACTGCAGAGAATCTACCCAAAAAAGCTGCTCTTTAATGTAAAAGACAAGTAAAATGGATAAGCCTCTTTTGAAACTAATCAAGGAAAAAAGAGAGATGGCAGATAGGACTAATATCAAGAACAAAAGAGGACTATAAGTAGAGATGTTACAGACTTTAAAAGGCGAATAAGAGACTATAATAAACAACTTTATGCCAATATATTCCAAAATTTTGATAATATCAGCAAATATCTAGTAAAACATAACTTACCAAAACTCACTATGCTAGACATTCTAGATTCACTGTCCTTCTTCTCCACCCTACTCTGTACCCCTGGGAAGGATCTTTAAGGACTGCATAAACTGGGTTCCCTTGCTCTTACTGATGGCTAGTTTTGGTCAATTAGAGGCACTAACAAGAAACAAGAGGCCAGGAAGAGTGGGTGAAAGATAAGGATATCAGTCTTCTGACCGTCCCCTCCAGGCCTCGTGCTTGCAATGTCTGCCTTTCTTTTTCATGGGGGCAGCTCTCTCCTACAAGTATAATTTCCTTTACAGATCCCAGCAACTGGGATGCTTCACTAGCTCCTTACTGGTTTCCCTTAATCCTGTCCTCATCTTTCTAAATAGTCAATAGACCATTGTTAGTTTTCCCTCTATTACTCTATTTGAATGTGCTGTTTTCTGTGAGGACAAGTGATAAAACTGGAAACATAAATAATCCTATAACTGCATTAAAGAGATTAAAGAACTTAAATCCAATTTTAAAAATCTTCCCAGAAATATAACACTGGTTTTAATGGCAAAAATCTACCAAAAAATTCAAGGAACCAGTAATTACAATTCTACTGATAGAATTCAAGGAACCAATAATTACAATTCTTTGCATAGAAAGAGAGAAAACTTTCTCCCCTACCTTATTTTATGACACTAACATAATGTTGATACTAAAATTTGACCAGGGCGGTATGAGAAAAAAAATCCTTTAGGCCAATGTCACCCATGAATTTAGATGCAAAACAGATAAAAACAGTTTTGCTAAAAGGAGAAAAAGGAAGGCAGTAAAGCAGTCTGTGTTCCCAAAAGCAAGAACTGAGGTGGAGTTTAGGGTACAAGATGCTTATGGGAGGTTCACACCTTTAAAGGGAAGTCAGAGAAGACAGGATTGGGCAAAGAATGAAATCTAACTATGATGCAGACCGAACAAATCCCCAATACACTAAGCTCTGGAGTGAGTTTTCCTCCATCAGATTGCCCCATGTAGGGTGAAAATAGCTGGGCACTTGTACCTCCCTTCACTCAGCTATCCCCCACATATGGGCTGCTCTGGTCGGGGTGTGACCTCAGGGCTGCCTACTGATGGCACTCCCCACAGCTGGGCAGCAAGTCCCTCCTTGGGGGGAAATCCAGGTGGCAGTGAGGGCAGGAGATGATGGATTCTAGTCTAGACATGTGAAGTGAACAATGGACATCCAGGTACAAGCATCCAGTAGTATTCATCTTTAAACAATGTGTACCTTTTTTTGCTTTTGCCTAATATGCATACATAAATGATAAAAAAGGAGAAGAAAGTGCAAGGGATTATTAACACAAAAATTAGATGGAGGTTTACTTTAGGGGAACAAAAATAGAGAAACAGAGGAGCTTTATAAGGTACTAAAAATACGCTCTTTGTTTTTACTATCTTTTAACTTGAGTGATAAGTGTGCAGGAGTTCATCGTATTTTAACTATATATATGTTTATACACTCTTTTGTATGTAGAATGTTTCACTTTTTAAAAAATAACAGAAAGAGATGGATAGGGACATTCCAGAGAGGAAATAGCATATGGAAAAGGACAGAGGTAAAAGTAAGCAAGCAGTTTTGGGGGGAGAATGATGACTTTTTTGGCTTCAATGCAAGGCTGTGTAGGAGGAATATAAGAGATAAAAGGTAAAGATATGTAGGAAACGGACTGCAGAGGCCCTCCCAAGCTATGGAGGATGAAATACTCCATGATGGAGAAGGAGCCATTTTGGGGATTTAAGTTGAGGAACTTTATATATGTACAGTAGTGTTATTTTTTAAAGAAGCCAAGGCTAGGGAGGTGACTTAGAAATCATCTCCATCAATATGATCATTGAAACCACAAGAAATATATGTATCCAGAGGAAAGGTCAAATATGTTATGAGAAAAGCCCAAGATTTAAAGTCTGGAAAAAAGAACCAAAAACAGAGAAAGTAAATTTCCAGAAAACCAGAGGGTTCAGGGCTCTAGAAAAATGAGATTATTCCAGAAGGTGAATAGTGTTGCAGTGGATTCGAGAAGAATAGGAATTAATCCAGTGTTTCTGGTATCAAAAATAAAAAATTGGTATTTGAGGCAAGGCCCTTCAAGGAATTCTTTACTAATGTATTTCCAGTGCCTGGAATGTAACACATCAGTTATGCTCAATAAATATTTAAGGAATGAATGAATATTAGAAGGAGGAACTCACATTGCCCAGGATTAAGGTAAAATCAGATTGTTAACAAAGTTAGTCTATTGAGAGTATACAATTTAAAGTTTTTAAAAGGAGAGACACCTGGGTGGCTCGGTCAGTTAAGTATCCAACTTCATCTCAGGTCAGGATCTCACAGCTTGTGGGTTCGAGTTCCACATCAGGCTCTGTGCTGACAGCTCAGAGTCTGGAGCCTGCTTTGGATTCGGTGTCTCTGTCTCTCTCTGCCCCTTCCTCTGTCTCTCTCTCTCTCTCTCAAAAATAAACATTTTTTTAAAGTTTAAAAAAAAGGAGAAGGATCCACGGAGAGAGCTCAAAATAAAAAGACTTTTTAATGATTAAATAAACAGCAGAAAAGAGAGTTTTGTAGGAACCAATGGGAGAGAATATGAAAGTGCCTAACAGCCAGAGTTAATTGGCCATAGGGCTCTGGAGTAGCAGAAATGGATGAAATAAAAAATAAAGATAAGAAGGTTTAGCCTCGCAAAATAAAAGGGCCATGTATTGTTCTGTCAAGGGAAAAGGAAAAGGATTTGTGAAGATACAAAGAAAAGTTATAATAAGTCTTTTTGTTATAGTGAAAAGAACATTACAGTAGAAACTGGTGAATTTGGACTGTACTAGAATCAGAAGGTCTGTCTTTTAGTGACTATACTGTCAGTAAGTTACATGAACTTTAGGCTTTCAAACAGATGTATAAAATGATTTCTGCCTGTTACTGTCCTTTTTTTTCACTTGGTCATATCACCATCAAATAAATAAAAAGAAAATCCCCCAAACCAAGGAAAAGATCATCCAACATCCTGCAGTTTTATTACTTGAAAAAGAAAAAAATAAAAATGTCCATGATTTCTCTGTAATCTGGTTGGCATGGAGTGGGATCCAGGGAAGCAGGGTAGAGAAACCAAAGAAATAGGGAATGAATCAGTAGACCAGAGTTTCAAGATGATACAGCAGTGAGGGTTAACCAGCCGAAGATGAAAAATACAAGGGTCCTACAAAATTTTAGGTGTTCCTGGACCCCAATCTCTGCCCACCCCTGCCCATTCTACAGCCAATTAATATTCCAGAAACACTAGTTATGCCTCTCTACTTCTAAATTGGAGATTTCCCATTGACTAAAGAACAACCCTCGGCCTCTGTGTTTTGGCTCCGGCACTAACTCACCCTGTGTTCGGCTAAATCAGACCCTTCACCATCTCTGAAACTATCTTTCCTTCCTTTTCTTCAAACTGTCCCCTTCAAATAAAATACCCTGCCTCATCTATTTTGAAGTGTTGCTCATTTTTCACAGCCCAGTTTAAATGCCACCCGTTTCATGAAACCTCCCCACTATCCTAGTAGGAAAAGAACCCTTGTTCCCTCTCTTTCCATAGCACTTCATACTTCTCATAGTACCTTTTGCCCTACAGTATAGTTACATGTACATGACTTGTTTCCTGTGTTTCCAAGCACTAGAGGGCAGGACCTCTGCATTATTCATCTCTGTCTTCATCCTAGCAGTTTCAGAGGGTGGAATTGTTAGTTCTTGGAAGTCAGTGTTTGCAAAGTTAATTTGAGTTAATTCCTTTGCAATTTCATTTTAATTGTTTAAGATAATTTAGAAGATGAAGATTTAAAAACATACAAAGAGAAGAACTTGAACAATGGTGACGGATAGAGAGGGGAAAAAAGGATTTAATAATAAAGAAAACAAAAATGAAGCAAAGGAGTAAGAAATAGGGAATGAGGGATGAAAGAATCATGTAGGATAGAGAAAAAAGGACAAAGAATGACACTTGGCTCAAATCCTGAGACTAGAGACTGACATGCTCAAATGGAAAAATACAGGAAAGAATGAAAAACTAGTTTTCATTTTTGAAATTCCAAAGAGCCCTAGCCACACACGCAGTAAAAAGCTCTAGAAACACAAGCTAATCTCACAAAAACAAGAACCTGAGTTTTCCCTCTCAGAACATATTTGACAGAAAGCCTCATCTGCCATAGAGAATGGCAGACCCTTAATTTGAAGCCAGATTTTTCCCATTCTCCCCACTCCTTTTGTAATGAGACACTTCCCTAAATAATATTCTTCCCTTACTTACCTCTCCACCTCTCAGCTTTTCGTGCTCCAGACCCAGTGATGCAATGAAACTTTCTGCCTCCTATTCCCATGGAGTCTAGTTCATGGGGGTAAGAAATTGTGTATTTTTCTCTGTAAGCCTAGCACTCTGGTTAATGTTGAAAACATAACAGAAGCTGAAGAAGTATTATTTTTGTTGAATGAAAAAATGGATACACAAAAACCTAGATATCAAGGTTTTCTGAATCCTTCAGGAAGATGTGGTCCAACTAAATTAATCAGAATATTTGACCTCAGCAATTACTTCAGATTTTTTTTCTTGTCAGTAATTTATTATGATAACTAATTAAATGGTCAGTGTAGGAGCAGAGAACATGCAATTCCTGCTTCTCTGGCAAAGGCTTGACTAAATTGAATAATTCTGTTTGCTTGATCCACTTAGAAGTTGCGTTCTACAACCAAAACCAGATACTAGCACCACCTCTGGAGTGGATGTTTGCTGCCAAGCCGATCGGACTCAGGAGTTAAATCTAAATATTCCATGCACATCCTAATGTCATTTACACTCCTGTGTGTCTCCCGGATCATTCCTGACTCTTATCATGTTTCTCACCCTTGGATATGGGACACTGAATACCTCTCTATCCCTGTTTAAAGACCAACATAGATTCCCTGCAGAATATTTTTCAAACCCTGCCCTTTGACTCAGTTGCTCTTCTCAACTCTTCTGGGTGCCCTCTTCTCCTGGACCACAGCTAAATCACCACTGGAGATTTCAAACTCTGACTTAGTTACCAGAAAATATCTTAGCCAACAGCAATCTGATTGAATCTGTTCTGCCCATCTTTCTCACCCACCTGTTTTCTAGAAGACCTGAAATAGCAGCAGCATCAGAAAAATCACATCTAGCATATGGAGCTATTTGAAATTCCCCCAGAGTGGAAAAGAAATAGCTAATTAACAGTACAGAAGGTAGTAAAAAATGGTACCGAACAGCACAGGGAAGACCAATATGATTTCAATCGGTGCTGGGAACGGTCTCAGAATAAGACTGATTTTCCCAGAGCAATGTAAAAGGAGACAGTTAATGAGTCACCTAGGGGAAGAGCTCCCTCATAAATAAGTTTTATCAGGCTGTTGTTGGTTTGTTTTTGGCTTTGTTTTTGTGTTACCTCAGGGCTTAAGTGAAGTCCTAAAATTCAAGAAAAATATTTAATTACTTTTTAATGAAAATAATCTTTGCTGTTCTCCTATATGCATACATACAAAACAGACAAAAACACACACAACTGGATATTTGTTTTCTAGATACATACATTTGGACAGGCTGAAAAAAGAAAAACAAATATATCCTGGGGTTTAGGAAATATGACTATCCAAGGAAAAGAGCCATCAAAAACATAAAGACTCCTTGTTCTTGACGTTATTCTGAATCTACCTATTCATCTAGAGGATTCATAAATATCCTTGCCTCTAAATGCCCATTGCTCTGCCAAATAAATATTTATAAGATTTTTATGAGATATGGTTATATTTTCTGTTTCACTTGTGGCTTTTGCAGTGTCTAATTAGTGCTCATGACAAACTATTTTTCTTTACATGTTCAAAGACCATTAATCAGAATGGTAGGGAAAAGGCTGAAGATTTCGTGGAGTTCAAAACATTTCTAAAAACACTAATTGAGATTCTCCTATACCAACTTCTGTTATAGATGATAATTATGCAGAAGAAGGTGGAGGAAGAAGTGGAGACATAGAATCACCCTCAAAGAATTCACAGTCTGTAAGTGAGAGAAATGTGATGAGATGTTTTAAATAGAGGATAAGAGTAGTATTAAAAGCTCCACACACTGGGGCACCTGGGTGGCTCAGTCAGTTAAGTGCCTGACTTTGGCTTAGGTCATGATCTCATGGTTCATGAGTTTGAGCCCCACGATGGGCTCTGTGCTGATAGCTCAGAGTCCGGAGCCTGCTTCAGATTCTGTGTCTCTCTCTCTCTCTCTGACCCTCCCCTGAATGCATTCTGTCTCCCTTTTTTTCAAAACTAAATAAACATTAAAATTTTTTTAAAAAAATAATAAAAGGCTCTATCAAAAAGGCAATAGTTGGGTGATAGCTTGACTTCAAGCAGACAGAGGAAGCAGCAAAGATACGAAAACCGGAAACAGCAGTTTGTGCATGGTAGGCTGTGGTTTGTGAAGAGAACNAACTGAGGATTCTTAGAAATAACTGTGGGCACCTTGGGCTAATGAAAGATGACATGACCAAAAATCACAGATCAATTTCTTGTCAAAGGGTTCAGAGAGTGAATACAGGGGGGAGATTGGCCATTTGAAAATCCAAAGCCAAATGGGATTGTGATTCCCCTTGTGGCTTTATTTTTTTTTATTTTTATTTTTGGCTTTATCTTTTTAAGAAAAACAAAAATAAACATTTTTCATTGAAGCATAATTAACATGCAAAGTTATATTAGTTCCAGGTGTACCACATATTGATTCAACAGTTCTATACATTACTCCGTGCTCACCAAGATAAGTGTAGTCACCATCTGTCATCAAACAACATGTTACAGTGCTATTGACTTTATGCCCTGTGCTGTACTTTTCTTCTCCATGACTTATTTATTTTATAAATGGAAGTTGGTACCTCTTAACGCCCTTTATCTATTTCATCCACCCCCCTCACCTGCCTCCCTTCTGGCAACAACCAGTTTGTTCTCTATATTTAAGAGTCTAGGCTTTTGTTTGTTACTTTGTTTCTTGTTTGTTTTTCAGATTCCATATGTAAGTATAATTATATGGTGTTTGCCTTTCTCTACCTGACTTGTTTCACTTAGCATAATACCCTTTAGATCTATCCATATATAACACCTCTTTATCCATTCATCTATTAATGGACATCTGGGTTGCTTCCATATCTTGGCTATTATAAATAGTGCTGCAGTAAACATTGGGGTGCATATATCTTTTTGGATTAGTATTTCCATTTTCTTTGAGTAAATACTCAGTAGTGAAATTACTGGGTAGTATGATATTTCTTTTTTTTAATTTTTTAAGGAAACTCCATAATGTTTTCCATGGCTAGGCCAATATACATTCCTACCAACAGGACACAGGCTTCCCTTCTCTCCACATCCTTGCCAACACTTGCTGTTTCTTGCCTTTTTGACACTAGTCATTATGACAAGTGTAAGGTGATATATTTCATTATGGTTTTCACGTCCATTTCCCTGATGATAGGTGATGTTGAGCATCTTTTCATGTGTCTCTTGGCCATCTGTATATCTTCTCGAGAAAAATGTCATTCAGATCTTCTGCCCATTTTTTCTTAACTTATTCATTTATTTAAGTAACCACTGCACTCATCATGGACTTGAATTTACAACTCTGAGGGGTGGCTGGGTGGCTCAGTCAGTTGAGCGTCCAGCTTCGGCTCAGGTCATGATCTCACCATTCGTGGGTTTGAGCCCCACATCAGGCTCTGTGCTGGCAGCTCAGAGCCTGGAGCCTGCTTTGGTTTCTGTAACTCCCTCTCTCTCACCCTCCCCTGCTCATGCTGTCTCTCTCTCTCTCTCATAAATAAATAAAACATTAAAAAAAAATTTTTTTTTAACTTACAACTCTGAGATCCAGAGCCACATGCTCTTCCAGCTGAGCCAGGCAGGTGCCCCTTCTGCCCATTTTTAATCAGATTAATTGTGATTTTTGTGTTGAGTTGTATAAGTTCTATATATAGTTTGCATATTAACCCTTTGCCAGCTATATCATTTGCAAATACATTCTCCCACTCATTAGGCTGCCTTTTGTTTGTTGATGTTTTCCTTTGCTGAGCAAAACTTTTTATTTTGGTGTAGTCCTAGAAGTTTAACTTTGCTTTTGTTTCTCTTGCCTGGGGAGGCATCTAGAAAAATGTTACTAAAACCAATGTGAAAGAGATTACTGCCTATGTTTTCTTCCATGAGTTTTATGGTTTCAGGTCTCACATTTACATCTTTTATCCATTTTGAGTTTATGTTTGTGAATGGTATAAGAAAGTGATCTGATTTCATTCTTTTTCATGTAGGTGTCCAGTTTTCTCAACACAATTTATTGATGAGATAGTCTTATTTCCATTGCATATTCTTACCTCCTTTGTCATAGATTAATTAGCTATAACCCTAACTTTAGCCCTAAACCTAACACTGACCCACACCCAACACTAACCTTAAACCCAACTCTAACCAAAACCCTAAAACTAATGCTAACCCTAACCACAAACCCCAACCCTTGGAAAGGTCTCTGAACTGCAAAATACTAGGCATATACCCTACCCATGAAAGGAAACCTAAACCTAACTCTAACCCTAAATCTTACACTAACCCCAGAATGAGATTTTATTCTCTGGTGAATCCTCTGATCTGCAGAATAACAGTCACATACCATAACCATAACCCCTAATGCCTAACCACTAGCCTCTCATCCTAATTGCTAATATTGACCATAACCCTAGCCCTAACCCTCTGGAGAGGTCTCTGAACTATAAAATTACAGTCACATACCCTAACCATAACCACCCTAATCCCTAACTTTAACCCTAATCCCAAGCACTTAACCACTAACCCTTAACACTAATCACTTACTTTATTGTTTATTTTTGCTTTTTTTCTTTTAGTTACTTAGTTTTTAGTTTTTATTTAAATTTCTGTTAGGTTCAAGTGTATGATATAGTGATCCAACACTTCCATACAACACCCGGTGCTCATCACACCAAATACAATCCTTAATCCCCAACGCCTATTTAACCCATCGACCCACCCACCTCCCCTCTGTTAACCATCAGTTTATTCTCTATAGTTAAGAGTATCTTTCTTGGAGATGTGGTTTATCTATACAATGGAATACTACATGGCAATGAGAAAGAATGAAATCTGGCCATGTGTAGCAACATGGATGGAACTTGAGGGCGTTACGCTGAGCGAAATAAATCAGGCAGAGAAGGACAAATACCATATGTATGCATGTATAGGAGGATTAGGAGGAACTTAACAGAGGGCTGTGGGGGAGAAGAAGGGGAAAAATGGTGGGGGAGAGGGAGGGAGGCAAACCATGAGAGACTCTTGAATGCTGAGAACAAACTGAGAGCTGATGGGGGTGGGGGGGAGGAACAGGGGGGTGATGGGCATGGAGGAGAGCACTTGTGAGGATGAGCATTGGGTGTTATATGGAAACCAACTTGACAATAAACTATTTTTTAAAAAAAGAGTCTCTTTCTTGGTTTCTCTCTTTCTTTCCCTCCCCTATGATCATTTGGTTTGTTTCTTAAATTCCACATTTAAGTGAAATCATATGGTGTTTGTTTTTCTCTGACTGACTTATTTCACTTAGCATGATACTCTCTAGTTCCATNAACAGGGGGGTGATGGGCATGGAGGAGAGCACTTGTGAGGATGAGCATTGGGTGTTATATGGAAACCAACTTGACAATAAACTATTTTTTAAAAAAAGAGTCTCTTTCTTGGTTTCTCTCTTTCTTTCCCTCCCCTATGATCATTTGGTTTGTTTCTTAAATTCCACATTTAAGTGAAATCATATGGTGTTTGTTTTTCTCTGACTGACTTATTTCACTTAGCATGATACTCTCTAGTTCCATCCATGTTGTTGCATATCCCTGAGAATTTTTCGCTCGGATGCTAGTTGTTGTGATTTTCATACTGTTTATTATTGCATTTTATTGTATTCCTTTATTTTTTAAGTTTATTTATTTGTTTTGAGAGAGAGAGAGAGCAGGGAAGGGATAGAGAGAGAGGGAGAGAGAGAATCCCAAGCAGGCTCCAGGCCAACAGCACAGAGCCCAACAAAGGGCTCAATCTCACAAACTGAGATCATGACCTGAGCCAAAATCAAGAGTTGGACTCTTAACCACTTGAGCCACACAGGCACCCCTATATTCCTTTAAATAGTGTTGCAACTTATCTTAGAATTAAGGTCATTAGAATCTGCCACTCTGCTTTTTAAATATCTGTTATAAGATTTGGTGAAATATTCTCTAAAGAATGATTACAAAACATAAGCAAGACAGAAGAAAAGCAAATCTACCTTGGCTGATTCAGTTCAACCTAAAACTATTATTTTATAAGAAATACAGAAAACTGTCTATGGGCCATACCACCCTGAACTCGCCTGATCTCTTCTGATCTCAGAAGCTAAGCAGGGTAGGGCCTGGTTAGTACTTGGATGGGAGAAATATAGAAAGCTAAAATGGCTTTTGGGGTGTTCTTAGGTTACTCAGAGTAGAAGAGCCTCTTTGTTGACTACTTTCTTTAAGTAAATGATTGATTCTATTTCCTGAAACACACAGGAGCTCTTAAAAGCTAAAATAATAACAGATTTTGTTGTTGTTGTTTTAGAATTGTGTTCTACAGAGTGCCCCTCAAAATATATTTCAGCCACGGCTACTAACAAAGCAAGAGATTAAATCTTTCACACATCAAGGATTGCCTATGGTCATATAACCAGTCTTTTCCTTCCAGAAAAATCAGTCCCTGAAACATTAAATTCAAGTAGCGAGTTAGTGCTTTTAGAATCATATCAAGAGTATATCTTTTTATACCATGTAATTAGCTTTCCATTTATGTAACAAACTTATTGTCTCACTTGCGTTATGTATACATTGAGAACAGCTGATCAAAGTTCTATTTAAATGTCTCTTGTTCACTCTAGCTTTAACTCTCCCATTTGAACAATCAAAACATTTTAAAACCTGTTTTCATCTTTTCTGTTATTGCATTGCTCATCTCTATTTATTCTCCATATCTTTTCTAAACCACATTCTTTTTTTAGCACATTCTTTTTTTAAAACAAAAATACAAAGCAGCAGTCTATTAATGTAAAAACTAGTGCTGAATAAAAAATGATTCCTCCCTGGTTCTTGCAAGTGATTTTCTATTAAGACATCACAATCTGATACATGCACTCTCCGCTAACTCCTCATTTGCATCTGAGAATAAGAACTCTTTTAATACCAGTACCCTTGGCTCTGAGGCTAATAACTTCTCTGGAATACCTATGATCCTTTGACCCCTCATAATTCTTCCTGCTCAGGATGGCTTTTCCAAATCCCTTCTTCCTTTTCTGGGTGAAGGGTTTTTTCTCTAAGAAAGTTGTATTGTCTTAGGAAAATTCATGGATTATTAAGGGAAGAGAAGACCACTTGCCTGCTGGCCAAATCAATCTCAGGGATCTATTGGATTGTGAACTCCATAGCAGATTATTCTAGCATCTCAGGCACTATCCTCATCCTCCCTTTTCCTCCTTTCCATCATAACAGTGTGACTTCGAGGAAAATTGCACCTTCAAGGTTGATGTCTTTATGTGTACCTGGCCCACTAATGTTAAATGATAAAATATATATATTGATCATTTAGCTGTTTCCTATACTTCAAAAATATTTTCATTCTTAAATGTTTATTTATTTAGTTTTGAGAGAAAGAGAGAGCAGGGGAGGGGCAGAGAGAGAGGGAGACAGAGAATCCAAAGCAGGGTCAAGCTCTGTCAACATAGGGCCTTGAATGCAGGACCTCAAACTCACGAACCATGACTTCATGACCTGAGCCAAAGTTGGACACTTTACTGACTGAGCCACCCAGGTACCCTCAAAAATAGCTTTAAATCATCCCCAAATGATGCTTTGAAAACTTAAGATATTTGGACTAACCTAAATACAAGAGAACCATTTCCTTTATCTTGGACAGATTTTCTCCTTACTTACTAGATACTTAGATTAACAAAAAGGAGAGTAAGGGAGGAGAATCAATGCAATATATGGAAGGAGATTTGGACTAGGGGTCCTAATTTTGTCACCTGTATCTGATATAACCATTTGGAAGTCATTTCATGTGCCTGAGCCTTAGGTCTCTCATATTTAAATTAAGGGGAAAAGGTAAATAATTGGATGACATATCCATTGACAGACTCTTCCAGGTTTAACATTCTGTATTGTACATAAATATATTTGAGGTATTTGATGAATTATTAAAAAACAAGAGTTTTTTTTTTTAAAGCTTCAAAAAGGTGACACTTAACTATTGACACCTACTACTATGTGTCAGCCCTGGGAATTTAGCAATGAAAGAAGTAAATGTGTCCCTGCCCTCATCAACTTTAATGGCAGAGAGGAGGACAAACATTAAACCTATAAACATGATTCTATTCACACCATTAACTTAATGAGTAAACTGACTGTATAAGCTATGAATACTTTGAATAGGACTACCTAGTCTAATCTTGGTGTTAGAAAAAGTTTCTCTGGGAAACTCATTTAAACTGAAACCTGACTCAAGGAGAATTTCAAAACATGAAGCATTTTTATTTTTATTTTTTTTCTTTTTAAGGTTTTTATTTTTTATTTATTATTTTTTTTACAAACAGTTTATTGTCAAATTGGTTTCCATATAACACCCAGTGCTCATCCCCACAAGTGCCCTCCTCCATGCTAATCTCCCCCCTCCCCCCCTCACATCCATCAGTCCTCAGTTTGTTTCTCAGCATTCAAAAGTCTCTCATGGTTTGCCTCTCTCCCTTTCCCCCACCATTTCCCCCTTCTTCTCCCCCATGGTCCTCAGTTAAGTTCCTCCTGATCCTCTTATACACGCAAACATATGATATTTCTCCTTCTCTGCCTGACTTATTTCGCTCAGCATAACACCCTCAAGGTCCATCCATGTTGCTACACATGGCCAGATTTCATTGTTTCTCATTGCCAAAAACATGAAGCATTTTTAATAAGAAAAATGGGGGAAAGAGAGAGAAATTATAAGGAAAAGAACCCTAAGAAAGTTGAAAAGGAGACAAAAATAAAAGTGATATAAGGGTCGACCAAGATATTCATAATATCTACTTTGATCTTAGAAATCCCAAATTTAACCAAATGACCAAACTATTCTGAACATTAATCTCTGCACAAGTTTCTATTCTCGTAGGTAAAGTTGTTAATTAACAGTTCTGGATATAAACAATAATATTTCCTACAGAGACCACATTATGTCATGTCATCATCCTAGGTTTTTATTTACTTGGGAATGAAGTACACAGAGAACAAACACCTGTGTCTGAGATGATATAGGCCCCTGGATATCAGGAAAGGGACAATGTGCAGCACATCTGCTTGGAATGATAGAGACTGGATTGAGAATCCCTTGCAATCGCAAATAGTTCATGTCAACCTCATACATATTCACAGAAAATAAACTGTCTAGGAGAGAATAGCACCAAGACCCTCTGTGTGACAACAATAAGCTTAACTACTAGTTGACCCCCTTCCAGCCTCTGGCTAGAGCTGTCCTCTCCTGTTTTCCTGATTTGAGCATCCCAGGAGACTGTGGGTCTCCATGGTAGATCAAGCCTCTTCTTTGTTTCAAGATGTCTTCAAAAAGAACAAATACTTAATTAGGAACTTGAGACTTAAGCAAAGCTATGCCTTTAGGAATTTCAATTGTACTCTACATTTACCTTCAGATAAATAACCAACCAGAAATAAGTATCAAACTGTGGGAAAATTAGGAGGTTCTAGAGTGTATAGCAAGTTGAATACTTATGCCAATGGAAGCAATTTCAGTTCGTGGCAAAATAGCACATGGTTGGATGTGATTTTCCTAGCCTTGATTAGGTAACAGATCATATGTTTAGTATGTGATCTGTGATCTTTCAGGAGATTCTCTGGTGAGTAAAGATAAAGACAGATGTAAAGATGGTCTGTATCTTGCTCACTGCACAGTAAATCCATAGACACAAATATGATTCTTGCTCTTAATGTGATGAAGGAAAATCATTCAGTAATGCCAATGAAGCTATAAACTGACTGCAGAGTTAATGGACAGAGCCATCATCTAAGTACTAAATTGGGACAATTAGTAAGACAGTATGAAAATTGAATTGATTTCATGAACTATATGGAATAGCAATTGAGCCTGAGAAAATAACAAATTAAGCCTAGGAACCAAATGAATAAATGAATGAGCTGTTTCTTCCTATTGCCACAGATCACCCATGCCTTCTTATTTCTCTCCTAAAAAAAAAGCTTTCAGCTTCTTTAGGTCTCGCTAGACCCTGTTAGAGACGGATAGTGTAGCACAGTGGTTTAGAACACAGACTCTAGAGTTAGCCTGCCTGGACTGAAACCATGACTCCATCACAAGTTGCATAACCTTAAACAGGTTACTTAAGCTCTCAGTGCTTCAATTTCCTCATCTTTAAAATAGAGAAGAGGGGCGCCTGGTTGGCTAAGTCGGTTAACCATCCAACTCTTGATTTCAGCTCAGGTCATGATCTCATAGTTCGTGAGTTCAAGTCCTGTGTTGGGCTCCATGCTAACAGTGCAGAGCTTGGTTGGGATTCTTCTCCCTCTCTCTCTCTGCCCCTCCCCCCCTCATCTCTCTCTCTCTCTCTCTCTCTCTCTCTCTCTCTCCTTCCTCTCTCTCAAATATATAAATGTTTTTAAACTTAAAAAATTTAAAAATAAAATAGAGAAGATACTAATGTCTACTTAAAAGACTGTTATGTGACTTAAGTGAGTTAATACTGGTAAAGTGCTTCAAAAAATACACAGCATCTATATTAAGTTCTATAAAAGTGTTCATTGAATAGTTCAATGATGATAACAAATCCAAAAATACTATATTTCTTTGACTTTATTAAGTAGACTTTCTGTCTCTATCATTTCAATTAGCTTATCATTATAATAAGCATCATCAACACCATTATTGCTAATATTATTATACCAATATGATCTTGGCCAAGCCAACTGCCTCATAATCTATCATTCTCATCCATATTTGTGAGAGGTAAATATCATTACATGGAGATACTACAGGATCTCAAACCTAATTTCTGGCTTTTCCCAAGAATCTGTCATAATAGACAAAGGAATTCAAAGTAACAAAACAAAATAATTAAAAGTAATGAAATAGTTTTATCTATTAATAATGTATACAGGCCTTATGTCAATTATATTTCAATTTTTTAAATCAATACAGGCAAAAGAAAACTGACCTTCAAATGGCCATGTAGAAAATTTTATACTTAAAAAAAAAAAAAAAAAAAAGAAAATTTTATACTTATTCCTTGTTCAGAAAATGTGGGGCACTCACAGACCTATAAAACATTAGAGATGAAAAGTAAATTTGGTTATTTTAAAGATTATATCCATATTTACCAAAAATATCTGTAGCAGGTATGACTCTAGGTTCACAAATTCAGCAATACAAAAAATAATATGTTATCCTACTTTCTTCTAATCATCTTAAATCTGACTTTGAACCCCATTCTGCCATGCTGCTGGAGATATGCACTTCCATCCATTATTTGGGTTCCCAATTCCAAGTTGTGCCAAGGTTGGGGGATCTTTAGGCACTGAAGCATGAGAGGGCTTCTCAGTCATCTCTCCAGATTGCCAAAAAGTCAGTTGTCCCAGTGAATTGTGTGTGATCCCTTCCTGCCCAGCATTTCACCTCTTCTGTGCACACTCAGAGCACTGAAGTCTTAGTCTGGGGGTCCTGTGCCTCAGGCCCAGGTTTCTAACAGTACAAGTCCCATTCACTTTCATCTCCTTCCCAGTATCTAGTATCTTTTATCTCTCTTTGTTTGTCTATTCTTTTATTTCTCTTACCCATTCAGGACTTAAATTATATTCAGTGGAGATAATATTCTATCAAAATAAAAAAGACATTCAAAATTTGTATTTATATCCTACAAAAATATCTGAAACAAGGAATTTCTCAAGGGCCTAGCTAAGCACTTGGATTGGAGGAGCAGAAATAAATATATGGTGGAGTGCCTGGGTAGCTCAGTCAGTTGAGCATCCGCATCTTAATTTAGGCTCAAGTCATGATCCCAGGGTCATGGGCTTGAGCCCCACATCTGGCTCCATGCTGAGCATGGAGCTTGCTTAAGATTGTCTCTCTCTTTCTCTCTCTCTCTCCCTCTCGCTCTCCCTCTGCCTCTCCCTCCCCCCTTCTCTCTCTCAAACAAACAAACAAAGAAAAGGCATGCCTGGGTGGCTGATTCAGTTAAGCATCTGACTCTTGGTTTTAGCTCAGGTCATGATCTCATGGTTCATGAGTTCGAATCCCATGTCAGGCTCTGTCCCGACAGCTATGGAGACTGCTTGGGATTCTCTCTCTCCCTCTCTTCCCTCCCCCACTCACTCTCTTTCTCTCAAAATAAGTAAACATTTTTTAAAAATAAGACAAAAAATAAACATAAACATAACAAGAATTTTTAAAGAAATAAATATATGCAAAATTATCCTGCTACACATCAAAAAATTCAACTTAATAGCTTTTCTTATTTGAAAGACTTGGCTCTGAACACTTTTTGACTATTTTAAATTAATTCTTTCAATATCTTTTACAGTCAGAAGACTGCCAACTCCAAGATAAGAACCAACAGGATTTGTTCTTAAATAGCCTAATCTAGATGCTTTACCAAGTGGATCTGTGTTATGGGCTGATTATTTGTGTTCCCCCCAAAAATTCACATGTTGAAACCCTAATGCCAACAGGATGCTATTTGGAGGTGGGGTCTTCCGGAGATGGTTAGGTCACCATTGTGGAGCTCTCATGAATGGTATTAGTGTCCTTAAAAGAAGCTAGAGAGTATTTTCATTCTCTTTCCACCATGTGAGGATATAGTGGGCAGTAAGCAGTCTGCACACCAGAGGAAGGTCCTCACCAGAATTTAACCATGCTGGCCCCATGATCTTGGACTTCCAGCCTCTAGACCTGTCAGAAATAAATTTCTGTCATTTAAAAACCACCCAGTCTGTGGTACTCTGTTACAGAAGTTTAAATGAAGACACCGTGGTTNGCTAGTTCCTTAATAGATTTACTGTGATGGAGGTTGATTTTGATAGAGTGTGTGTGCCACCTACTGTAATTTTTGTGAATGACCAGCCAACAAGGTGCTTGTACCTAAGAAAAAGTTGGAATAAAACCCCATCAACATTGTTCTAAGAACTAAAAGAAAGTTCACTGAATCAGACAAACAATGGGTAATAGGATGTTAAAGCTCTTTGTTGTGAGGAACGCCTGGGTGGGCTCAGTCAGTTGAGCATCTGACTCTTGATTTTGACTCAAATCATGATCTCATGATTTGTGAGTTCAAGCTCCAAACTGGGCTCTGTGCTGATGGCATGGAGTCTGCTTGGAATTCTCTCTCTCCTCTCTCTGCCTCTTCCCTGCTTGCGCGCTCTCTCTCTCTCTTTCTCTATCTCTCTCTCTCAAATTAAACATTTTTAAAGTTAAAAAAAATTTTTAATAAAATAAAATCATATTTGAGGATCCTGAGTGGCTCAGTCAGTTAAGTGTCCAACTTCGGCTCAGGTTATGATCTTGAGGTTTGAGAGTTCAAGCCCCACATGGCTTGGGATTTTCTCTCTCCCTCTCTGTCTGTCTCTTCCCCACTTGTGCTCATTCTCTCTATAAAAATAAATAAATAAACTTTAAAATAAAAAATTTCAAAGAAGCTCTTTGTTGCTAGAGTTAAACTAGCTAAAATATAAAGTACTTAGCATCGGCTTATTTCCACCCTTGACCCCCTTGTGGACTGAATTTTTTAGAGTAGAACAATGTCTCTTCTCCACCTAAAACCCTCTATTGGCTTCTGATTCTGCTCAGAGTAAAACCTAAGACTATAAAATGACCTGCAAGGGGGCCCCTGGGTGGCTTAGTCGGTTAAGTGTCTGACTTTCGCTTAGGTCATGATCCCCTGGTTCATGGGTTCGAGCCCCGCGTCGGGNCCCTATGTGACCTGACCTTTCAGGATCTTCCCCACCACATTTCCTATTGCTTCCGCCATCACTGCACTCCTTGCCCCTCCTCCACCATGCAGGTAGCCTCCCTCCTCAGAGCCTTTTACACTTGCCCTTCCCTCTGTTGGGGATGCTCTTCTCCCAGATAGCATCAACGGTGGCATCATCATTAACTCAACTTGTTAACTCATTAACTCGGCTCTCCTCAAATATCACCATCTCAATGGGTCTTGCCTGATTATAACCCCAAGTCACCACCCCCGCAACCTGTTCAGCACCCTGTGCCTCATCCTTACTTGTTTTCTCTTTAGCACTTAGCACCATCAATATACGTAGCATGTATATCTGTTTTTTTATAGAGAGAGCATGAGTGGGGAAGTGCAGGAGAGTGGGGGAGTGGGGGAGAATCCCGAGTAGATTCCACGCTCAGCATGGAGCCTGATACAGGGCCCAATCCCACAATCCTGGGTTCATGACCTGAGTGTCAGTCTGACACTCAACGGACTGAGCCACCCGGGTGCCCCCAGATACATTTTTTATGGTTTTTTGTCTGTGTTTCCTCACATGCGTGCCCTCTCTCTCTTTCTTTTCTCCTCCAAGCAGAGCAAAGATTAGTCTATTTTGTTCATGGCTGTATCTCCAGAATCTACAACACACGGCAGAGTAATAGTAGGTGCTCAATAAAAGTTTGTGGACTGTGGGGCACCTGGGTGGCTCAGTCACCTAAGCAACCAACTCTTGATTTTGGTGCAGGTCATGATCTCACAGTTTGTGAGATCAAGCCCCACATCAGGCTCTGCCCTGACAGCATACTGTGATCACTTCAGATCCTCTGTCTCACTGTCTCTTTGCTTCTCCCCCACAGGCACATGCAAACTTTCTCTCTCAAAAATAAATAAACATTTTTTAAAAGTTTGTGGAATGATTGACATAATAAACATTTTGCCCAGTTTTCTGTAAGTATGGTATACAGACTATATCTATTCTTTTTTTTTAAATTTTTTTTAATGTTTATTTATTTTTGAGAGAGAGTGGGGGGGATCAGAGAGAGAGGGAGACACAGAATCCGAAGCAGGCTCCAGGCTCTGAGCTGTGAGCACAGAGCCCGACGCGGGGCTTGAACACACGGAACCATGCGATCATGACCTGAGCCAAAGTCGGACACGTAACCGACTGAGCCACTCAGGTGCCCCTATATCTATTCTTAAGTTAATTATGGGAAGATTCTAAAACCCGACCCAGAACTCCTGAATTAAAGTCTCTCAGGTTGAGCCAGAAAATCTTCATCTACCTGAAAATACACAAGAGTTTGATAAGTACTGATCCAGCCCAGCCTTATTTTATAGGAAGTACATGATGGTCAAGGCTACAGAGCTAGAGTGCAAAAAAAACAAGGACTACAACTACCATCCCATATTCTTTCCATTGCAAATTGTTTCCATTTGGATCATCTAACAGGAGTGAAGATCTCAGGAAGAACTCGGAAAATGACACTAGCCTTTGGAGGTCCTACAGGGAGGCCATGCAAGACTAATTAAAATATTCATTTCTGACAAATAGTTGCAAAATGAAAAATAAAGTAACCAAAAAAGTATGAGTAGTTCTAAATATTATCTATAATTTTCAAGAAAACGGAAGTTTTGATCGTGGAATTTTATTTTATTCCTTTGACCCCAAATTTCCACTACTACATTTCCCTGCTGTAGGGAAGAATAACGATCCATTCCAGTGATGTCCAAGTGCCACTGGGTGCTGTCTTCTAGAGCAGCAATAACAAAAGAGACAGAGTCCCTACACTCATGAAGCAGATGCCAAGAAAAGGGGAAATGGTAAACAAAAAGGTACGTATATACTTTAGAGAACAATTATTGCTGCAAAAGAAAAATAAAACAAGTTACTGAGAGAGAAGGCAACAGGAACAGGATAGGATGGAAGGAAGGAGGCTATTTTATACCTGGGGTTCAGGCAGGCCCCTCGGAGGGGAGAGCATTTAAATAGAGACCTAGTGATGGGTGCCTGGGAGGCTCAGCTTGTTAAGCATCTAACTTTTGACTTCATTGGGCTCTGCACTGACAGTGCTGAACATGCTTGGGATTCTCTCTTTCTCTCTCTGTCTCTCTCACTCTCACCATTCCCCCACCCCCACCCCCAATAAATAAAGTTTCCAAGTGCCTGGGTGGCTCAGTCAGTTAAGCATCTGACTTCGACTCAGGTCATGATCTTGCCGCTAACGAGTTCAATCCCCGCGACCGGATCTGTGCTTAGAGCCTGGAGCCTGCTTCAGATTCTGTCTCTCCCTCTCTCTCTGCTCCTCCTCTGCTCACACTCTGTCTCTACAAAAATAAATAAACGTTAAAAAGGGGGCGCCTGGGTGGCTGAGTCGGTTGAGCATCCGACTTCTGCTCAGGTCATAATCTTACGGTTCGTGGGTTGGAGCCCCGCGTCGGGCTCTGTGCTGACAGCTAACTCAGAGCCTAGAGCCTGTTTCAGATTCTGTGTCTCCCTCTCTCTCTCTGACCCTCCCCTGCTCATGCTGTTTCTCTCTCTCTCTCTCTGAAATAAATAAAACATTTTATAAAAATAAACGTTAAAAAAATAAGATAAACTTTTAAAGGTAAAAAATAAAATAAAATAAATAAAATAAAATAAAATAAAATAAAATAAAGATACCTAGGAAAGGAAGGAAGCAAAGTCAAGTGTCCTGAAGTAAGTAAGCTTACTTTGGGTCTTAGAAGCAGAATGAGATAAAGATTCATATTCAGTTGATTTATTGAGAAAATGCTCCCCAAGTGTTAACAAGGATGTGAAGAAAAGGGAATCTTTTTTCACTGTTGTGGGAACATAAATTGGTGCAACCATTATGGAAAATAGTATAAAGTTCCTCAAGAGATTAAAAATAGAATTAACATATGATCCAGCAATTCCCCTTCTAGATACTTATCTGAAGGAAAAGAAATCACTAACTCAAAAAGATATCCACACGTCGTGTTCATTGCAGCATTGCCTACAATATCCAAGACATGAAAACAACCTGTGTCCAATGATGGATGAATGGATAAAGAAAATGTGACATATACAGATACACACATGCACGCACAACACACACACACACACACACACACACACGAATAAAAAAAGAAAAAAATCTTGGGGTGCCTGAATGGCTCAGCCAGTTGAACATCCAACTCTTGATCTCAGCTCAGGTCTTGATCTTAGAGTTGTGAGTCAAGCCTCATGCTGGACTCCACACTGGGCATGGAGCATATTTTAAAAGAAGAAGAAGAAGAAGAAGAAGGAGAAGGAGAAGGAGAAGGAGAAGGAGGAGAAGGAGAAGAAGGAGAAGAAGGAGAAGGAGAAGAAGAAGAAGAAGAAGAAGAAGGAGGAGGAGGAGGAGGAGGAGGAGGAAGAGGAAGAAGAAGAAGGAAAAGGAAATCTTTCCACTAGTGATAACGTGGATGGGCCTCAAGGACATTTTGCTAAGTGAAATAAGTCAGACAGACTTATACTGTATGATCTTATTTACATGTGGAATCTAAAAAAAAAAAGACTCATGGATACAGAGAACATATTATGGGTTGCTAGAGGCAAGGAGGGTGGGAAAATGCATGAGGGTGGTCAAAAGGTTCAAACCCCTAGTTATAAGATTAAAAAGACTTGGGCACCTTGGTGGCTCAGTTGGTCGAGTGTCTGACTCTTGATCTTGGCTCAGGTCATGATCTCGCAGTTCATGTGTTTGAGCCTAGTGTGGGACTTTGCTCTGACAGTGCAGAGACTGCTTAGATTTCTCTCTCTCTCCCTTTCTGCCCCTAGCTTGCTCGCTCGCTCTCTCTCTCTCAATAATAAATAAACATTAAAGAAGCAAAAATAAGTCCTGGGAATGTAATGTACAGGATGGTGACTTTAGTTTACTATACCATAGTTATATTTGAATGTTGCTAAGAGAGTAGCTCTTAAATGTAGATCTTAAAAATGGACTTAAAAGTAGATTTTCGGGGCGCCTGGGTGGCTTAGTCGGTTAAGCGTCCGACTTTTGCTTAGGTCATGATCTCGCGGTTCGTGGCTTCGAGCCCCGCGTCGGGCTCTGTGCTGACTGCCAGCTCAGAGCCTGGGGCCTATTTCAGAGTCTGTGTCTCCCTCTCTCTCTGACCCTCCCCTGCTCACGCTGTCTCTCTCTCTCTCTCTCCTAGAAATAAATAAAAATATTTTTAAAAAAGTAGATTTTCATTTACTATATGATGCTGTATATTTGAATGTTGCTAAGAGAGTAGATCTTAAAAGAGATCTTTAAAAAAGTAGACCTCAACACACACACAAAAAAACTTGTCACTATGTGCATTGATGGATGTCAACTAAGTTTATCGTGGTGATCATTTCATAATACACACAAATATCAAATCATCATGTTGTACATCTGAAATTAATATAATGTTATATGTCAATTATACCTCAACTGCTTAAAAATACAATTAAAAATAATTATGTTGTACATTTAAAACTAAAACAATGTTATATATCAGTTTCTCAATTAGCAAGTTAAATTTAAAAAAAAAAAATGACTCACTGGAGCAGTATTTCCTGAGTTCCTGCAAAAGAAAATAAAAAGAAGAAGAAAATTCTCCCAAGAGAAACTAGTAAGGGGAAGCTGGGTAGCATGGAGAGAAAGCCAAGAAAGGGTGCAGTCTCATGCAAAGTCCAGCCAGATCCTGCAGAGGACTTCTGGAATGTAGATAATTGCTCACAGTTTAGAGTTTATCCCAACCGGAGTCAAAGGAGTTGAGTTCTCATACTTGTGCAGTGGCTAAGAACTGGGGGTGGTGGCGAGGAGGAATGTAAACCCTGGGTCACTTCCTTTGGCCTTTGCCTGAGCAAAGCAGCTCTGATTTCATTTCCTTTGGTTGTAATACCCAGAAGTTACACTAAGTGAAATAAGCCAGATACAGAAAGGCAAATGCTGTAAAATCTCACCTATATGTGAAATCTAAAAGAGCTGAATTTATAGAACCAGAGAATAGAATGGTGGTTGGTAGGGTCTGGGAACCAGGAAGATGGGAAGAGGCCAGTCAAGGGTACAAACTTTCATTTATAAGATGAATAAGTTCTGGGGATATAATGTACAGCATGGTGACTATACTTAATAGTTCTATATTATATACTTGAAATTTGCTACAGAAAAAAAAAGCTAGGGGTAGCCTGGCTGGCTCAGTCAGTAGACCATGTGACTCTTGATCTTGAGATTGTGAGTTGGAGTCCTGTGTTGGGTGTAGAGATTACTTAAAATCCTTTTTAAAAGATTAGCTATCTTTGTGAGCTAATGAATATGTTAGTTAATTAATTTGATTGTGGTAATCAGGTAACCATTTCACAATGTATACATATACCAAATCATCCCATTGTATACACTACATATAGAGGGGTTTTATTGTTAAAATAAAAGGCTGGGGGTGGGGGAAGCAGTTGTAATAGCTCAAGGTGCTGACCATTAAAAAACATTTAAAAATATTTCACAAGAAGTCCAAGAGGATCTAGGCAGAGCACTGACAAGGGCCACTGCAATGGTTTTTGGAACTAAATGGCTAGGTAGGGGTGAAGGCAATGACTAGAAGTAGGATTGTGATCGGTTTCTAGTATTCTAAAATATTGGGGTTTTTTTTCGTTAAATAGCCATTTATTGAGTACCTATAATGTACCAAATGCTATGCCAGCCCTGAGGGTAGAGTGATGGACAATGGACACACAGTTATTGCATCCTTGGCACTTATAGTGCCATGAATAGTCTGACCATGAATAGAAGTATTAAATTACTTTCAAGCACTATAGACACAAAACAGGAGAACATAAGCCAGTTTGGGAGTCAGAGAAGGCTTCTCAGAGGAAGTACTATCTGAGATGAGGTGGAAGGGTGAACAAGTTGTAGTCGGACATTGACTGGGCTGGGGGGTTGGTTAGGAGGGGAAACCAGATGTTCAAAGACAAGGAGCCATGAAGAATGAATTCAAGGAACTGAAAGAAATCTGGCATAACTGAGGCAAAAGAGTGAGTCGGGGATGATGGGAGTGAGCAAATTAAGGAGTAACTAGAGGCCAAGTTCAGGATGATATACTGTAATCCAAGTTCAGTGACAAGATTTAAATGGGATTTGGCTAACTGGATGTGGAAGTGGTGATTGGTCATGCTGGATTTATAATACATATTTCTAAGGAAAACTAAGATTATAAGAGGAAAGTGTTTTGCCACTTCATTCTGTTTTCAATATTAGTATTTTTACTAGTGTAAGATATTTATTATGATATTTCAAAAACATCTGAAATCTAAGTGTTATGCAAAGTAAGATCCCATTTTTGTTTCAAATATATATGTATTTTTTATATATGACACAATATGTACAAAATTGTAATAACAGGTCCCTCTAGAAAGTAGGACTGCAGATTTCTTTATTCCTATTTTGCATATTTCTGCATTTTTTGAATTTTTATGGGCATATATTTTATATAATTATGAAAATGTTGCCTATAACAAAAAAGAAAGAAAATAAGAATAAAGGAAGAGTGTGTGTGTGTGTGTGTGTGTTGTTGTAGTTACTCTTTTTTTAAAAAATCTTTTTATTTTAGTATAGTTGACACAATGGTACATTAACTTAAAGTGTACAATNGCTCAGAGCCTGGGGCCTATTTCAGAGTCTGTGTCTCCCTCTCTCTCTGACCCTCCCCTGCTCACGCTGTCTCTCTCTCTCTCTCTCCTAGAAATAAATAAAAATATTTTTAAAAAAGTAGATTTTCATTTACTATATGATGCTGTATATTTGAATGTTGCTAAGAGAGTAGATCTTAAAAGAGATCTTTAAAAAAGTAGACCTCAACACACACACAAAAAAACTTGTCACTATGTGCATTGATGGATGTCAACTAAGTTTATCGTGGTGATCATTTCATAATACACACAAATATCAAATCATCATGTTGTACATCTGAAATTAATATAATGTTATATGTCAATTATACCTCAACTGCTTAAAAATACAATTAAAAATAATTATGTTGTACATTTAAAACTAAAACAATGTTATATATCAGTTTCTCAATTAGCAAGTTAAATTTAAAAAAAAAAAATGACTCACTGGAGCAGTATTTCCTGAGTTCCTGCAAAAGAAAATAAAAAGAAGAAGAAAATTCTCCCAAGAGAAACTAGTAAGGGGAAGCTGGGTAGCATGGAGAGAAAGCCAAGAAAGGGTGCAGTCTCATGCAAAGTCCAGCCAGATCCTGCAGAGGACTTCTGGAATGTAGATAATTGCTCACAGTTTAGAGTTTATCCCAACCGGAGTCAAAGGAGTTGAGTTCTCATACTTGTGCAGTGGCTAAGAACTGGGGGTGGTGGCGAGGAGGAATGTAAACCCTGGGTCACTTCCTTTGGCCTTTGCCTGAGCAAAGCAGCTCTGATTTCATTTCCTTT
The DNA here is from genome assembly GCF_008692635.1 of Crocuta crocuta. Classification (NCBI taxonomy): domain Eukaryota; kingdom Metazoa; phylum Chordata; class Mammalia; order Carnivora; family Hyaenidae; genus Crocuta; species Crocuta crocuta. The sequence goes on from NW_027531308.1 coordinate 405,332, forward strand.
GGTTGTAATACCCAGAAGTTACACTAAGTGAAATAAGCCAGATACAGAAAGGCAAATGCTGTAAAATCTCACCTATATGTGAAATCTAAAAGAGCTGAATTTATAGAACCAGAGAATAGAATGGTGGTTGGTAGGGTCTGGGAACCAGGAAGATGGGAAGAGGCCAGTCAAGGGTACAAACTTTCATTTATAAGATGAATAAGTTCTGGGGATATAATGTACAGCATGGTGACTATACTTAATAGTTCTATATTATATACTTGAAATTTGCTACAGAAAAAAAAAGCTAGGGGTAGCCTGGCTGGCTCAGTCAGTAGACCATGTGACTCTTGATCTTGAGATTGTGAGTTGGAGTCCTGTGTTGGGTGTAGAGATTACTTAAAATCCTTTTTAAAAGATTAGCTATCTTTGTGAGCTAATGAATATGTTAGTTAATTAATTTGATTGTGGTAATCAGGTAACCATTTCACAATGTATACATATACCAAATCATCCCATTGTATACACTACATATAGAGGGGTTTTATTGTTAAAATAAAAGGCTGGGGGTGGGGGAAGCAGTTGTAATAGCTCAAGGTGCTGACCATTAAAAAACATTTAAAAATATTTCACAAGAAGTCCAAGAGGATCTAGGCAGAGCACTGACAAGGGCCACTGCAATGGTTTTTGGAACTAAATGGCTAGGTAGGGGTGAAGGCAATGACTAGAAGTAGGATTGTGATCGGTTTCTAGTATTCTAAAATATTGGGGTTTTTTTTCGTTAAATAGCCATTTATTGAGTACCTATAATGTACCAAATGCTATGCCAGCCCTGAGGGTAGAGTGATGGACAATGGACACACAGTTATTGCATCCTTGGCACTTATAGTGCCATGAATAGTCTGACCATGAATAGAAGTATTAAATTACTTTCAAGCACTATAGACACAAAACAGGAGAACATAAGCCAGTTTGGGAGTCAGAGAAGGCTTCTCAGAGGAAGTACTATCTGAGATGAGGTGGAAGGGTGAACAAGTTGTAGTCGGACATTGACTGGGCTGGGGGGTTGGTTAGGAGGGGAAACCAGATGTTCAAAGACAAGGAGCCATGAAGAATGAATTCAAGGAACTGAAAGAAATCTGGCATAACTGAGGCAAAAGAGTGAGTCGGGGATGATGGGAGTGAGCAAATTAAGGAGTAACTAGAGGCCAAGTTCAGGATGATATACTGTAATCCAAGTTCAGTGACAAGATTTAAATGGGATTTGGCTAACTGGATGTGGAAGTGGTGATTGGTCATGCTGGATTTATAATACATATTTCTAAGGAAAACTAAGATTATAAGAGGAAAGTGTTTTGCCACTTCATTCTGTTTTCAATATTAGTATTTTTACTAGTGTAAGATATTTATTATGATATTTCAAAAACATCTGAAATCTAAGTGTTATGCAAAGTAAGATCCCATTTTTGTTTCAAATATATATGTATTTTTTATATATGACACAATATGTACAAAATTGTAATAACAGGTCCCTCTAGAAAGTAGGACTGCAGATTTCTTTATTCCTATTTTGCATATTTCTGCATTTTTTGAATTTTTATGGGCATATATTTTATATAATTATGAAAATGTTGCCTATAACAAAAAAGAAAGAAAATAAGAATAAAGGAAGAGTGTGTGTGTGTGTGTGTGTGTTGTTGTAGTTACTCTTTTTTTAAAAAATCTTTTTATTTTAGTATAGTTGACACAATGGTACATTAACTTAAAGTGTACAATAGTAATTTAGCAATTGTATACCTTATGCTATGGTCACCACAAGTATAAGTACCACCTGTCAAACACAATGCTACTACAATATCATTGACTATATTTCTTATGCTGTGCCTTTTATTCCCATGACTTATTCTTTCCATGACTGGATACCTGTATCTTCCAATCCCCTTCACCTATTTTCCCCTTCTCCCCAAACCCCTCCCCTCTGGCAACCATCATTTTGTTCATTGTATTTAAGAGTCTGAGTTTTGGGGCGCCTGGGTGGCTCAGTTGGTTAAGCTTCCAACTTCGGCTCAGGTCACGATCTCACAGTTCGTGGGTTCAAGCCCCATGTCAGGCTCTGTGCTGATAGCCAGCTCAGAGCCTGGAGCCTGTCTTCAGATTCTGTGTCTCCCTCTCTCTCTGGCCCTCCCCTGCTCACACTGTCTCTCTCTCTCTCAGAAATAAATAAAGCATTAAGAAAAATTTAAAAAAAAAGAGTCTGAGTTTTTTTTGGGTTTTTTTTGTTTATTGTTTTGTTTGTTTCTTTGTTAATGTCTTTTGTATGGTTTTTTTTGGGGGGGGGATTCTACATATAAAGTGAAATCACATGCTATTTGTCTTTCTCAGCCTGACTTATTTTACTTAGCGTAATGCTCTCTATGTCTATCTATGTTGTCACAAATGGGCCAATCTCATCCACTTTTATAGCTGCATAATATTCCAGTGGTGTGTGTGTGTGTGTGTGTGTGTGTGTGTGTGTGAGAGAGAGAGAGAGAGAGAGAGAGCGAGAGAGATCTANACCTATCAGTGGACACTTAGGTTGTTTCCATATCTTGGCTATTGTAAATAATGCTGCAATAAACATAGGGATGCATGTACCTTTTGCAATTAGTGTTTTTATTTTCTCTGTAGTGTTTTTATTTTCTCCAGTAGTATAAATACTGTATTGTATGGTATTCTTATTTTTAGATTTTTGAGGAACCTCCATATAGTTTTTCACAGTGACTGTACCAGTATACATTCCCACCAGCAGTACACAAGGGTTCCTTTTTCCCCACATCCTTACCAACACTTATTGTTTCTTATCTTTATGTTAATGTTTATTTATTTTGATAGAGAAAGCAGAGAGGGAGAGAGAGAATCTCAAGTCAGTGCAGAGCCCCAAACACAGTGCTTGAACCCACAAACTGTGAGATCCTGACCTGAGCCAAAACCAAGAGTTGAAGGCTTAACTGCCTGAGCCACCCAATTGTCCCTCTTATCTTTTTGATACTAGGCATTCTAACAGGTGTGAGGTGAAATCTCATTACAGTTTTGATTTGCATTCCCCTGATGTTGAGCATCTCTCCATGTGTCTGTTCACCATCTATATGTCTTCTTTGGAAGTAATGTCTATTCAGGTCCTCTGCCCATTGTTATTTTGGTTTTGGTTTTGGCTTTTGGTGTTGAGGAAAGCTCTGTTTACAGATGAATGCTACTCGGAAATATAGACAAATGGCTGAAGTAAGAAATCACGCTTTTTGTAGCATTGTGTTTCAACTATGTTTCAATTTAAAAAAGAGAGAAAGAGAAAAGAAATCACCCTTTTGTCACCATGATGTGATAATTGACACAGGTGGGAATCATCAATGGATGCCAAAATCATCAGGAAAGATTGGTAGGAAACCTGATGCCTGTGATAGTCTGATTGTAAACTATGGTCTCAATTCTTCTCCCCTCTCTAGCCATGTCTCTTACAGTGGGATTTTGTAGCTCCCCTGTCAAGAGATGGAGCCCATTTTTCTCTACCCCATGAATCTCAACTGGCCTTGTGATCTGTTTTGACCTATAGAATATAGAAGAAGTGACAATGTCAGTTCCTAACCTAGATGTCACTCTCTTCTACTTGCTCTTTTAGAACCTTACCATCATCATGAGCATAAGCCCAAGCTATCCTGCTGAGGACATTCAAGGTGCCACAGGCAACAGTGAGTCAAGACCCAAAAGCAAAGTCACCTAGCCAATCCACAGTTGACCACAGATGCACGAGGAAGTCCAGCTGAAGCCAGAACCACCCTGTAAACTTGGCTTAAATTGCCAACCCTCAGGATGCAAGCTGGTGCAGCCACTCTGGAAAACAGTATAGAGGTTCCTCAAAAAATTAAAAATAGAACTATCCAACAACCTAGCAATTGCACTACTAGGTATTTATCCAGAAGATAAAGGTGTGCTGTTTTGAAGGGGCACATGCACCCCAATGTTTATAGCAGTACTATTGACAATAGCCAAAGTATGGAAAGAGTTCTAATGTCTACCAATTGATGAATGGATAAAGATGTGGTATATATATAAATATATATAGTATGTTTGTGGAATATTACTTGACAATCAAAAAGAATGAAATCTTGCCATTTGCAACTACGTGGATGGAACTAGAGTGTGTTATGCTAAACGAAATTGGTCAGCCAGAGAAAGACAAATATCATATGACTTCCCTCATATGTAGAATTTAAGATACAAAACAGATGAACATAAGTGAAGGGAAGCAAANGAGAGAGAGAGAGAGATCTTTATCCATTCACCTATCAGTGGACACTTAGGTTGTTTCCATATCTTGGCTATTGTAAATAATGCTGCAATAAACATAGGGATGCATGTACCTTTTGCAATTAGTGTTTTTATTTTCTCTGTAGTGTTTTTATTTTCTCCAGTAGTATAAATACTGTATTGTATGGTATTCTTATTTTTAGATTTTTGAGGAACCTCCATATAGTTTTTCACAGTGACTGTACCAGTATACATTCCCACCAGCAGTACACAAGGGTTCCTTTTTCCCCACATCCTTACCAACACTTATTGTTTCTTATCTTTATGTTAATGTTTATTTATTTTGATAGAGAAAGCAGAGAGGGAGAGAGAGAATCTCAAGTCAGTGCAGAGCCCCAAACACAGTGCTTGAACCCACAAACTGTGAGATCCTGACCTGAGCCAAAACCAAGAGTTGAAGGCTTAACTGCCTGAGCCACCCAATTGTCCCTCTTATCTTTTTGATACTAGGCATTCTAACAGGTGTGAGGTGAAATCTCATTACAGTTTTGATTTGCATTCCCCTGATGTTGAGCATCTCTCCATGTGTCTGTTCACCATCTATATGTCTTCTTTGGAAGTAATGTCTATTCAGGTCCTCTGCCCATTGTTATTTTGGTTTTGGTTTTGGCTTTTGGTGTTGAGGAAAGCTCTGTTTACAGATGAATGCTACTCGGAAATATAGACAAATGGCTGAAGTAAGAAATCACGCTTTTTGTAGCATTGTGTTTCAACTATGTTTCAATTTAAAAAAGAGAGAAAGAGAAAAGAAATCACCCTTTTGTCACCATGATGTGATAATTGACACAGGTGGGAATCATCAATGGATGCCAAAATCATCAGGAAAGATTGGTAGGAAACCTGATGCCTGTGATAGTCTGATTGTAAACTATGGTCTCAATTCTTCTCCCCTCTCTAGCCATGTCTCTTACAGTGGGATTTTGTAGCTCCCCTGTCAAGAGATGGAGCCCATTTTTCTCTACCCCATGAATCTCAACTGGCCTTGTGATCTGTTTTGACCTATAGAATATAGAAGAAGTGACAATGTCAGTTCCTAACCTAGATGTCACTCTCTTCTACTTGCTCTTTTAGAACCTTACCATCATCATGAGCATAAGCCCAAGCTATCCTGCTGAGGACATTCAAGGTGCCACAGGCAACAGTGAGTCAAGACCCAAAAGCAAAGTCACCTAGCCAATCCACAGTTGACCACAGATGCACGAGGAAGTCCAGCTGAAGCCAGAACCACCCTGTAAACTTGGCTTAAATTGCCAACCCTCAGGATGCAAGCTGCTGCAGCCACTCTGGAAAACAGTATAGAGGTTCCTCAAAAAATTAAAAATAGAACTATCCAACAACCTAGCAATTGCACTACTAGGTATTTATCCAGAAGATAAAGGTGTGCTGTTTTGAAGGGGCACATGCACCCCAATGTTTATAGCAGTACTATTGACAATAGCCAAAGTATGGAAAGAGTTCTAATGTCTACCAATTGATGAATGGATAAAGATGTGGTATATATATAAATATATATAGTATGTTTGTGGAATATTACTTGACAATCAAAAAGAATGAAATCTTGCCATTTGCAACTACGTGGATGGAACTAGAGTGTGTTATGCTAAACGAAATTGGTCAGCCAGAGAAAGACAAATATCATATGACTTCCCTCATATGTAGAATTTAAGATACAAAACAGATGAACATAAGTGAAGGGAAGCAAAAATAATATAAAAACAGGGAAGGGGACAAAATACAAGAGACTCTTAAATATAGAGAACAAACGGAGGGGTGTGGGGTGGAGGGATGGGCTAAATGGGCAAGGGGCATAAAGGAGGACAGTTGTTGGGATGAGCACTGGATGTTATATGTATGGGATGAATTACTGGATTCTACTCCTGAAATCATTATTGTACTACATCCTAACTAAGTTGGATGTAAATTTTTAAAAATAATAATTAGGGGCGCCTGGGTGGCTCAGTCGGTTAAGCGTCCGACTTCGGCTCAGGTCATGATCTCACAGTGCGTGGGTTCGAGCCCCGCGTCGTCTCTGCTGACAGCCAGCTCGGAGCCTGGAGCCTGCTTCAGATTCTGTATGTCCCTCTCTCTCTGACCCTCCCCTGCTCATGTTCTCTCTCTCTCAGAAATAAATAAAACATTAAAAATTTTTTAAAAAAATAATTAATAAATATTGCCAACCCTTAAAATCTTGAGCTAAACAAATCATTATTTTAAGCCACTCAGTTCTGAGATGGTTTGTCATGCAGCAATAATCTAAAGCCCCATAGATTTATTACTAATTGCGAAGGTGAAAGTACGTGCCGTTCATTGGAGTGATCTGGTATTGACCACCTCAGCTCTCACAAGTGGTGGAACAAGCTGGCATTATTGTTTCCTTAGGCAATACAATATCAAATACGTTAAGCATGATATATTCTTGCCAAAATTGTTTAAGTTGTATCTAATCAAGTCTCTAAACCTCCAGTCATGCATACAGGGAAGACAGGGGAGAGAAAAACAGTGACGTGGCAGCATGAAGAAATAAGAATTTTGCAAGATAGTTGGCCTGGGGGTGCGTGGGTGAGTGGGTCCGTTGAACATCAGATTCTTAATTTCTGCTCAGGTCATGATCCCAGGGTCGTGGATTCAAGCCCCACTATTGGGCTCTGCCTTGTGCCTTGTGCCTAGAGCCTGCTTGGGATTCTCTCTCTCCTTCTGCTGCTCTCCAGCTCACATGCATGCCTGTGTACACTCTCTCACTCTCTGTCTGTCTCTTTCTCTATCAAAAAACAAAATAAAACAAAAGAGATAATTGTCATGGACCTTCTAGGAAAGCAAACTGCGTCATAAAAAAAGGAAATAAAATTATGTAACAGTTCTGGAGACTGGGAAGTCCAAGATCAAATCACTGGCAGTTTCCATGTCTGGAGGAACCTGCTCCCTGGATCCTAGACAGTCATCTTCTAACTGTGTCCCCACGTGGTGGAAGGGGGAAGAGAGCTCTTCAGGTCCTCTTTTATGAGGTACTGATCTCACTCCTGAAGTTTCCACCCACATGACCTAATCACTTCTCAAAGACCCCACCTCCTAACACCATTACTTTGGGCTTTAGGGCTTCAACATATGAATTTTGGAATGAACACAAACCTTCAGTATATAGCACCAGCCAACCCACAGACTCATGAGAAGTATTAAATAATTCTCACCTGGGGGCGCCTGGGTGGCTCAGCTGGTTAAGCATCTGACTTCAGCTCAGGTCATGATCGCACAGCTTGTGGGGGCTCACAGCTTGTGGGGGCTCACAGTTTGTGGGTTTGAGCCCTGCGTCGGACTCTGTGCTGACAGCTCAGAGCCTGGAGCCTGTTTCAGATTCTGTGTCTCCCTCTCTCTCTGTCCCTCCCCTACTTCTGCTCTGTCTCTCTCTCAAAAATAAATAAACATTTAAAAAGTTATTTTTAATAATTCTCATTTGAAGCCACTAAGCTTTGGGATGACACGTAACACAACAGTGGATAACTGAAACCCACATACGGTCTTCATAAAAACCCTGTCATGTAATTGCCATTATTATCTTCATCTTGCATAAGAGAAAACTAATGCTTAGATAGTTTAAATAACTTGTTCAAGATTACAAAGTTCAGAAGTGGCAAACAGGAATTAAAATCTATATTAGTTTGGAGCACCTAGGTGGCTCAGTCAGTTAAGCATCCTAATTTTGGTTTTGACTCAGGTCATGATCTCACAAGCCCTGCACCCGGCTCTGCACTGACAGCATGGAGCCTGCTTGGGATTCTCTCTCCCTCCCAGGCTCTCTCTCTCTTTCTCTCAAAATAAATAAATAAAATTTTAAAATTAAAAAAATTAGTTAAAAAATAAAATAAATAAAATCTATATTAGTTTGATTCTAGAGCCTAACTCCTAAGTATTACATTACAAAGTTTTTGTCTGAGGCCAATGTATGCTCCCAAGATATCCATTTATAGAGTAAATAGAGGTAATGTATTCTGAAAATGAACAAATGACTTTACTGTAGCATTTTTGTCACCTGCAGACAACATCTCCAAACACAGGGCTTTTTTCAAAAAACACTTCGTCCTAAACAGCCTAATTAGTGTTCACCCCAGGCAATGCTAGAGCACAGGGCAACACAGAGACTTTTATAAAAAAAAATAAGCACCCTCCCACAGAGAGTACAGGGAGGACGGATGTTAATTAGGGCCAAGCATGAACACTAACATGTGGTCTCAGGTGGTACCATGGTTAAGAGGAAGGAGTCTTTGAAGAAAGATTGAAAACCAATGACAAAAAAGATTTTCAGCATCACTAGCTGCTATAGGAATGCAAATTAAGACCAAACTGAGATATAATCACAAACCTCTTAAAACAGCTAAAATTCTTTAAGTAGTGACAGCACCAAATGCTATTGAGAAAGTGAGGCATCGGAATCCCTCATACACTGCTTTTATAACTGTAAAATGGGCAGCCATAGGCAGTTTCTTAAAAAACTAAACATGCAATTACCACACAACCCAGCAGACACACTCCTAGGCATTTATACCATAGAAGTGAAATTTGACTTCTACACAAAAATCTGTGCATGAAATGGTCATTGCAGCTTTATTTGTGATAGCCACAGGCTGGAAACAACCAAAACGTCCCTCAGTAGGTGAATGGTTCAATAGACTGTGCCATATCCACTGCTTGGAATACTAATCAGCAATAAATAGGAATGAAATAGCGAAACACATAACTTGGATGGATCGCAAGAGTACTATGCTAAGTAAGAAATGCGAATCTGGTTTTTTAAAAAAGTCACATGCTGTAGGATTCCACTTATATAACTTTCTCAGTGTGACAAAATTGCAGTGATGGAAAACAGATTAGTGGTTGCCAGGAATGAGGGATGGTGGGGAGGAGAGGGGCAGGTATAACTCTAAAGAAGTAACACAGGGAGGGGCAGCTGGGTTGAGCATCTGACTCTTGATTTCTGCTTGGGTCATGATCCCAGGGCCATGGGATGGAGCCCTGTGTCAGGCTCCACTCTGAGTGTGGAGCCTGATTAAGGATTCTCTGTGTCTCTCCCTCTCTCTCTCCTTCTGCCCCTCTCCCACACTCATATGCTCTCTTCTCTCTCTCTCTCTCTCTCTTACTCTAAAATTTTAAAAAAAGTAACAAAAGCAAACAACAGAGATGTCTATGATGACAGAGTAGTTCCACAACTACTTTTGTGTGGATTGTTCTGGCAGCTACCCAAATGTACACATGAGATATAATAGCATAGAACTATACGCACACATTCTATCAATGTCAATTCCCTAGTTTTGATATTGTACTATAGTCACATAAGTTGTATGTATTCCCCTTGGGGGAAACTGAGGGAAGGGCATATGGACCTCTCCGTACTCTTTCTGAAACTTCATGTGAATTGATAATTGTTTCAAAATAAAAAGAAAAGAAAAAATTACAGTGTAAAATAACCTTAATAAGATCTATTTTAAGACTGACAAGAGGGGGGTGCCTGGGTGGCTCAGTCAGTTGAGTGTCTGACTTCAGCCCAGGTTATGATCTCAATGGTTCAAGCCCTGGTCTGTGCTGACAGCTCAGAGCCTGGAGCCTGCTTCGGATTCTGTATGTCTCTCTCTGGTCGTTCCCTGCTTGTGCTCTCTCTCTCAAAAATAAATAAAAACACTAAAAATGATTTTTTAAATAAATAAAAATGACAGGAGGAAATGAATATAGTATCTGGTTAATCTCACTTATCTGTTCCCTGATTCTGATTCTGTTATCTTGTTTAGACCCTATTTTGTGTGTTCTGATTGTGAGTCAAAAAGAAATTTTGTGGAATATGGCGTGAAAAAGCGATAAAAGTGACTCTGCATTTAGCCAACAATGACAAAGCCTCAGGCACTGTGTGAGGCCCCGTGGACATGACTAATACCTGAACACATGCTCTGCTTTGCCTCTTTGCACCCCCACGCCTCCCCGCCTCCACACACAGTCCCTAAGCTAGTTCTCTCCCACACTTCACTGCTTGTTCTTAGAGCTTTCATCAGAATTTAAGTGGTATTTCTAAGAGGAACAGAAAAGGCAGGAAACAGAACTCCTTGGTTGCCCCTCGAAAGGGGGAAGCTCAGGACGAAGAGGGAGGAGGGAATGACAGCAGAGAAGCTAACATTTAGACAAGGAATATGGGAAGAGTGGGTGGGTGTGTGTCCCAAGCAAAGGACTTACTGACCAACAGTCCCATAAACTATATTTTGGTGCCAAATGCAAGGCTGTTTATTCTGTACTGACCTCACTCTGGCAACTCAGATCCCTACCATTATTCTTGAGAAGGATTAGCACCAATCTAATACCAACACTGAAAACATAGCTCAGACAGTGGTGTTGTCTTTGTAAATACTGAAGATATTCTTTTAATTATCAGCCTACCCTTTGGTAGAGAGCACTGTGAATGCAGATCTCAGAGCAGTCGCTCAGATACAGTGATCAATAGCCATTATTTCAGGCCCCTGGACGTGAGTGACTTACAGAAGAACAGTGGACATCTGAGATCTATATCAGCTATTGTGTGAGCTCTTTTTTAAGTCTGAGACTCTCAAGCACCAGAAAACATTTATTAAACATAAGTGTATTCAGCACTATGGTATGCTCAAGGCCATAGACATGGAATTGCCCCTCCCCCCTTGCTCACATGTGCCCTTATACAGTAAACTCCTCTTTTAAAACTCTTTTTCTCAGCAAGCCTGGGTGGCTCAGTTGGTGAAAACTTCCTATTCTTGGTTTTGGCTCAGGTCATGATCTTGTGAGCCTCACATCAGGCTCTGCACTGACAGTGTGGAGCCTGCTTGGGATTCTCTCCCTCTCTCTGCCCCTCCCCTTCTCTCACTCTCTCTCAAGATAAACTTAAAAAAAAAAAGAAAAGAAAACTTTTTTTTATCATCTCAGTCTTATCTAGAATATTTTTGAATATGCTGAAGTTTAACTGTGATTTTCTCCCCAATCTCTAACTCCCCCATGACATCTTGGATGAATCTAGAATGAAGGCATAAAAATTGTACATCCCTACCAAGGAGAAGTCTGGTCTCTCAGCTCCCAAAAAGAGAATCTGGCTTCGTGTTAAATGAGCTTCTTGCTTAGTGAGATTTTATAAAATGGACCAATAATTCTGACTCAAGAATAAAGTGGAGTGAAGAAGCTGGAATTCAAGTTCCACAGCCACACTAGAGACTGTGTCCAACTCACTGTGTGTGTGTGTGTGTGTGTGTGTGTGTGTGTGTGTGTACTTCCAGCACCTAGTATGGTGTCTGGTACAAAGGGATTGATCTATAAACATTTTTCCATTAAATTGAAAGCAGACAAGATAGTTTGTCAGGAGAATTCCTTCCTGATTTAAGGCACCTGAGAAACAAATAGAAATACATCTGATCCCAAAAGTATATGGGAGACACACTCCTGATTTTGATTTCTCTACCACATGCACAGACTTCTCCAAAATCTTTATCTCCATTCCCGAGCTCCAAATCCACATTTTTAAAAGCCTGCTAGACAATGCCACCTGAATCTGGTTTGTGGCTCCCAATAAATATGTCAACCCCAAGTCTCCCTAGTCTCCCAAGCTAGACCAGTGGTTTTCAACCTGTGAAACAAGCACCTAACAGATTATGGACTCAGCAGGGTACCAAGCACAGGTTAATGAAGGGGTCAGCCCCAGGTGCCCGGCACTAAAAGTGTGTTGTCTGTAGAGAATATAAAAACAATGATGAAACGGGCTAGAAATCAGTCAGCATTTCACTATCACTATGCATCAGCAATTTCTGAACAATGCCAGTGGTCAATACGCCTCCAAAAAAAATATCCAATGAATCCAAGTTTTAAACAATTGCTGTGGTTACTTTTGAGTTTTGGTAATATTTATTTAAGCTTCAAATTGGAGATTTTTATTACTTGCCTTTCATAAACATTGTAATCTGCATGGAATTTAACTCAAAGGACTCTCCATTGTACAATTGCTCCCAGACAGACACAAGCAGATTCAGTAGCTATTCCCATTCATTTAGAAAGTTTGCAAATGTCCAGAATCAGTCCAGGCTACTTCAGGAATGTATCTCCAGCCTCTGTGGTGCTCCGTATCTCTGAATTTAAGCAGATTTGATCTAAACAACGATAGCATAGTGATAGTGTCTCAATCAGCTGCCAAAATACCATGAGTGGCTTGAAAAACAGAAATGTATTTTCTCACAGCTTTGAAGGCTGGAAATCTGAGATGATGGTCCATCTATAGTGAAGGCTTTCTTCCTGGCTTGCAGATGTCAGCATTTTCACTGTGCCCTCACATGTCAGAGAGAGAGAGAGACCACAAGTTCTTTGGCGTGAGGTCCCCACCCAAAGGTCAAATATGCTAAGTATACTACTGCATGAAGTAATTCCAAGGGACCTACAAATTAATACAAATGCCAAATGTTATCTGCAAGCTGAATAAATAATAGAAGTCACATAATATATGTAGCCACATGCCTGGTCCCTAATTAGTTGACTCTGAGTTAATCAAAACTGGTATCCTGGATGAGCCTGACATAATCAAGCAAGCCCTGTAAAAAAGAATCTGGAGATTAGACTCTCTGGTGCTGGCAGTAAAAATCAAGTTACCATAAATTCTCCAGCCTCTCGGAAATGAATTCTGCTAACAACTGAGGGGGCTTGGAAGCAGATCTTTCCCTAGTTAAGCCACCAGAAGGGAACATGACTTTTGCGACTCGTTGACTTCAGCCTTGGGAGAACTGAAGCAGAGGACCTAGCTGTGTGGATTCAATAGCTATTCCCATTCATTTAGAAATTCTGACTTCCTACCTGGAGAAACTGTTATAATAAATAGAGGCTGTTATAAGCTGAATAATTTTAAGGCGATGTGTTATACAGCAACAGAAAACCAGTAACAATGGTTTTTTGCACATAGCAGAATCTCTGACTTAAACTAGCTTAATGAGGAAAGAAATGTATTTTCTCATATAACAGGAAGTCCAGAAGTACTTCAGACTTCAATTTGGTTTGTTCAGAGGCTGCATTCTGCATCAAAGATCCAGATTCTTTGCATTCCACCACTCTGTTACCCTAAGTGATGTTTGATCTTCAGATAGTTGCAAGATGGCTCCAGTAGTCATAGGTGTCACATTCAGAAACATCCAGAGGATCAAAAGAGAGTGTTAATTTGTAAGGCATTTTCAGGAAGAGTAAGGACACTTCCCAGGAGTTCTTCAGATTTTCACTCATGTCTCATTGTCCAGAGTCACACGCCCATTTCAAATCAGTCACTGACCAGGTGAAAAGGATGACGTCAGATGGATTCCACCCAGACCTGGCTGGCCCTGTGGTACATGTATGTGTGAGGCAGCTAGGAACCTGAACTGAATCAGGGTTCTGGTAAGGAGATATGGGGAGAAAAGACTAACATGGCCACTACAAACCCCAATCAAAGAGTTTACAAAAAAAGACAAAAGTATGAAATGTCCAACAAAGATTGAAATTGCTCTGCAATCAGTGATAAAAATCCAAGGCAACGAAGTAATAACATGTCAGAGAGCAGCAAGGAGCAAGAACATTGCGAGAGACATACAAGATGAACAGAACAAATGATGGAAGAAGAGATATCCACAGCAGACCCATTGCCTAAGGGTTTTCCATCAATTCCATTGAATTAGAAATTAGTATCAGGGCCCCTGGGTGGCTCAGTCATTGAGCATCCGACTTCCGCTCAGGTCGTGAGTTCGAGCCCTGTGTTGGGCTCTGTGCTAACAGCTCAGAGCCTGGAGCCTGCTTCAGATTCTGTGTCTTCCACTCTCTCTGCCCCTCCCCTGCTCATGCTCTCTCTCTTTCAAATATAAACAAACATTAAAAAAAAAAAGAAATTAGTATCAAAACTTTGCACATCAGTGATAATATGTACTATTTAAGGACATAGTAATTTGCATACAATTATTATTGCTGTATAGGTCTGAGTCCTAAGCTTCATAACTCCTGATATGGTTACAGATAATTTATGATAAAATATTAAAGGCATAAAAAGTAAATTATGTGTAACTATGCATTTAATGAATGCCTGAATTGAAGAAAAAGAAATTGCAAAAGTATTTTAACTACCTTGGAGAATGCAAGATATATAGAAACCTGCTCTCCTTTAAATAGGAGGTAGAACATATACCTGTGTCTTATTATCAAGATGTGGAAATGGTGAGGTTCAGAGCCAACAGCCAAGAAATAATTCTTATGGGTGGCTTAGTTGGTTAAGCAGCCAACTCTTGATTTTGGCTCAGGTCTCCATCTCACCATAAAGGGATTGAGCTCCATATCAGGCTGTGGCCCTGCACTGGCCATGGAGCCTGCTTGAGATTCTCTCTTTCCTCCCTGTGCCCGTCTCCCCACTCTAAAAAAAAAAAAATTCTTGAGACATCTTCATGCAGGAAGGTGGTTTTATTAAAGCAGGGAACAGGACGGTGGGCTGAAGAGCTTCACTGGGACTGTGAGGGGTGACTGATTATATACTTGGGAGTGGGGGGAGGTAAACGTAAGGGGAAGTTTCCAAAAGGACTTTCATATGCTAAAGAAGACTCATAGCATCCTGGAGGCCTAGCTATTTCAAGTTAAGGTTGTTTTCCCTCTAGCAAAGCATTAATTTTAAGGCTGTAGGGAGTTCCTGGAGGAAGTCCTACTTTCCCGGTCTCAAGTATTTGTCAATGGGCTGCAGATTATAAGGAAATTTATCTTAATTTCTTTCTGCCTTTGTTCCCCACATCAATCACACTGTACCCCTTAAACATATATGTCAATATTATCTCAATAAATCTGGAAACGGTTTTTAAATTTTTTAATAGGTAAAGGTGAGCTATTGAATCTTTTCTGAAGACTGTTTAAGAAATAAATCTTGACTAGACCATCCCTTTGTTTCTGAGAACGGTGATGCTCTCAAGAATACAGGTAGGAATTAAGTGAGAAAATGATGGGGCTAGGAGGGAGAGAAGGGGACCTAGATAGTGGAGCGACTTCTGGCTTTTGCCTGTTCTCCCTTCCAATGAAAGACTGATGGTGTTCAATGATCTGCCACTGTCCCGATTGCCCTCGGGAAACGGTGACTGACAGGAAGGGAGAAAACAAGGTGAACTGAAGGCAGCTTCTTCCCACAAGCAGGGAGGTCCCCTTTCCCTTTTTGTCCTTGAGTACTATCACTCTGATTTGGTTACTCGCTGTGAATCTCAAAGTCCACCCGATTTCCTGGTCTCATCGTCACCTGACAACCAAGGGCTGGCCAGTTTATGAGTTTTCCAGGGCGGTTTGGGACTTGGGCGTGAAGGGCAGAGGCAGAAGAGGAGCAAACGGAGAAAAAGGCAAGGAGGAAAAAGAAAGCCGCCTCTGCGGCCGTCCGGGTGCGCACTGCTCCTCCCCAGCCGGGCCTTGGACTACGGGAAGCACGGGGGCCGGCGCCTCAGGGCAGCTGGCGCCAGGCGGCGGCAAGGGGTCCACCCGGCAGAACAGGAGGTCCTGCTTATCTCAGGCAGGACGCGGAGGCGGAGGGGCGCGGGGCGCGCC
>NW_027531308.1:421319-443531 GCF_008692635.1 Crocuta crocuta
CCGCCGCTATGAGCCAGGGAGGTCCGGGGGACTGGTCCCCCCTCGACCCTACCCCAGGACCCCCGACGTCCCCCAACCCCTTCGTGCATGAGTTACACCTCTCCCGCCTCCAGAGGGTTAAGGTAAAGTGAGCGAGGGGCGTCGGGAGGACCGGTGGGGGTAGGAAAAGGAGGCCGTTTAAAGGCCAGGCAGAGATGGGGATGGGGATCCGGAAAAGAGGTGGGTGAGAGGCTTGCAGGGCGGGAGTTCGGGGGAGCACACGTGGGGGCGGCAGTGGATGGGCGAGGAGTCCTTGGAGAGGGCGCGGGATTGGGCGATGGGTAGCTCGAAGGTGTGGAAAAATTGACAGAGTGAGAATGGAGGACTGCAGAGGACCCGGGGGTAGGGGAGGTGGAGGATACTGGGGAATGCGGTTTACACCCTGCGGAGGCCGATGAACTAGGATGGAGGTGGAGGCTACGGAAAGCCGGGGTGGCGGGTGGGGGCGTACTGAGTGCTTCTCGGAGGCTCTGAATTAGAGGGAAGAGGTTTCCAGAGCCTGCGCCCCTGTGCCCATCTCCAACCCCCCCCCTTTCACACTCCTACCCCCCCCCCCCCCCCCCCCGCGCCCTCCAGCACCTCCTGGTGGGGGGTAGGGAGGCTGAGAAGGGGGCAGGCTACAGGAAGTGGAGGGCCGCGCCAGCCTTGGGGGAACTGGGGAAGGGTGCGGGAAGGGAGTGTCCAAGGTCTCTGCGGCCCTCACGGCCCTGGAGGGCTGGCTCCCGGGGCTCGGTTTGTTTACCTGAGCTCTCCCTAGGGCAGCCCAAGGAGTCACCCTGGCTCCTGGCAACCCCTACCCTGCGGAGTAGGGCCAAGCTCTCTTGCTTCCCCATCCTCCAGCCCTAGGGGTGTACTGGTGAGTTGCACTAGGCTGGCCTGGGCCTAAAAAGTGGACCTCTGTCGGTTTCAACTCTCCACCTCCCAGGGCCAAAGTAGAAGGAACTGTGCACCTGGCTTCTGTTGGACAGAGTAGCTATTTATGGAATGCGACGTGGGGGAGGGACTCTCTCCAGCCTACGCTACATCAAGCACTGTGCTGGGCGCTTCCGTAGGGGTTATCATTAAGTGCTTTTAACAGCCTTATCAAGTGCCAGATGCATTTTACGACTTTGTAGGTAGGGTGGGGACCAACTGAAAGATTTAAAACGTTTGGTTCCGATCCTATTAATGAGGCCCCTAATCCTATTAATCTGTAACCCTTTAGCCCTTACTGATACCTTTATCTCTCTTGCATTCCAATCCCTCTTGTATTCCCACACCACCTGTCTCCTGATTTACAGGGGGCGACGGCTCTCAGTTCCATCCTTATGGGAGAAGGGAAGCAGGGGGGAGAGCGTCTCCCCGTCCTGAAGTGCCATTCTCTCCCACCCTCTGCAGTTCTGCATCCTGGGGGCACTACTGGCCCCCATCCGAGTGCTTCTGGCCTTTATCGTCCTTTTTCTCCTCTGGCCCTTTGCCTGGCTGCAAGTAGCTGGTCTTACCGAGGAGCAGCTTCAGGAACCAATTACAGGATGGAGAAAGTAAGTGGGGGGTCAGCCCCCAGAGACCCTTCTTCTCACTTCTCTTCCCTGTTACCCGTTCGGAAGACAAGAAGGGCGGGTTCGGAAGCTCTGCGACGCATCCCAGGTAGGCAAGATGAGCCAGCCAGGCTCAGACCTGGTCCCAGGATGGCACCTGTACGTGAGGCGCCCCGATGTGTCCCAGGGTAGGCAGACGATTGAGGTCAAAAGAAGGGCAGCTGCTTTTCTGGGTGCCCAAGCCTGGGGGTGAGTGAGAGGAGGGACGGAATCCCTGCCTCTGCTAATGGCGAGCCTTGTCCCGCAGGACCGTGTGCCACAATGGGGTGCTGGGTCTCAGCCGCCTGCTCTTTTTCCTGCTGGGCTTCCTTCGAATTCGAGTCCGGGGCCAGCGAGCCTCTCGCCTTCAAGCCCCCGTCCTTGTTGCCGCTCCCCACTCGACTTTCTTCGACCCCATTGTTCTCCTGCCCTGTGACCTGCCCAAGGTTGTGTCCCGAGCTGAGAACCTTTCCGTGCCTGTCATTGGAGGTGAGAGAGCTTAGGAAGAGGGGTGCAGGGGAGAGATGACCGCTCTGAACAAACAAGAATCAGAGATGCTGTGGAGAGAACTGGCCTCCAAGGGAAAGGGAGAAGTTAGAAGGGATACAGACTGATGGTGGCAAATGAGATGCAAATGGACACTTTTTGTGGACCACCCTCCTCAGATTAGGAGGCCTGGTGCTTACAGGGTTGGAGGGATCTCTGATCAGTTTCCTAAAGGACAACAGACAATAAAAGGAGTGTCCCTGGGGCAAAGAGATAACGGAGAAGCATTTCCATACTGTTGAGGGAGGGGAAGCTGCAGGTGTTAATGCCCCTAGGTAGGACCCAAATGATTCCTTGTATCCTTTCCGGACCTCAGCCCTTCTTCGCTTCAACCAAGCCATCCTAGTATCCCGGCACGACCCGGCTTCTCGACGCAGAGTAGTGGAGGAGGTCCGAAGGCGGGCTACCTCAGGAGGCAAGTGGCCCCAGGTGGGTAAGGGTCTCCAGAGCTTCTGGCCTTTTATGTGCTCCCAAAGAGGCTTCTCTCTCCTTTCTCCCCTTCAGGCTCTCCCACCTCATTCTGGTCCCTTGGTTTTTTTTTCATCCCCCCAGGTATTATTCTTTCCTGAGGGCACCTGTTCCAACAAGAAGGCTTTGCTTAAATTCAAACCAGGTGAATAAAATGATAGTGGGTGATAAGATAGGAGAAAAAAAAAGAGCCCCAGATTTGGAGAGGGAGTCTGGACCAACCCCAGAAGTGGAGTGGGGAGGGCATGGTAGGGAAGAGAGATGGGAGACTTCCTAGCTAACCCTGAAAAGTCTCCAGGAGTCCGGAGGAAACTTATCCATGAAATGGAGTAAGGCCAGGTGTCATTTCAGACCATCCCAGACCCCACCACTTAATGCCTTCCAGCTACCTGAATGAACTAACCTCTGCCTGGGGGGTGGGGGGTGGAAATGGGATTCAGGAGCCTTCATCGCAGGGGTTCCTGTGCAACCTGTCCTCATCCGATACCCCAACAGTCTGGTGAGTCTAAGAATGGTGGGTGGGGCACACAGATCCACCCTAAATGGGCGTCAGTAAAAACCTTGAGTGTCATGGTGGGATGTGCATATGGGACTGGGGGGCTGGGGTGCTCTGCCCAAGGAGGATGGGCCAGCTCCCAGGGAAGAAAAGTAATCCCTTTCTCCCCTCACCTCTGCTTCTCCTGTAGGATACCACCAGCTGGGCATGGAGGGGCCCTGGAGTGTAAGTCTTGGTGCTCTTTCCTGGGGTGAGGGTGGGGACCAGGGCCCATCAGAGAATTCCTGGCCCACCTTCCAATCTCCAGACAAGGCAAATGGGCCTTCTTCATTCTCGATCGAGAGGACTCTAGAGAAGGGTGCCCATTTCCCTGTTTTGTTCTGATCCCCTGATACAGCCTGGAAGTGCTTTCAGCCATCCCACCTAATCATTCCTGCTGTGATCCTAGCTCCTTTTAATATCCTGTCCTGTGTTTCTGAGCGATCTTCTCCCTCAGTCCTCCCTTCCTGAAAACCAGCAGATTTGCCTCACCTTTTCTGCAGTCACTCACATGTCTCTGGCACTTCTTCCTCGGGCATATGCGTATGGTGCTCTCTCTTTCCCTACCACCTTCTGGTCCTTCCTCTGTCTCCCAACTTCATACTCGCCCAGCTGACTGGTTAGGAGTCCATTTTTATAGGAGTAGACAGAACTTTCCCACTCCCCTCCTCAGTGTGGGAAGACCCCTAGTTACAGATTGGTGAGCATCTGCGGTCTCTGTTCTCTTAGACTCAAAGTCCTCTGGCTCACAGCCTCTCAGCCCTGCAGCATCGTGGACGTGGAGGTATGACCCCCCTCACCCTCCTGCCACCACCATGGGTGGCCTAGGGGAATGGACATTGGCTGACCCCTGAAGGGGAAAGAGGGTGGGAGTGATCACCCATAGCTCTGAGGTCCTGATGACAAGTGGATGTGTGTGTTTCAGTTCCTCCCTGTGTACCACCCCACCCCAGAGGAGAGCAGGAACCCCACCCTCTATGCCAACAATGTCCAGAGGGTTATGGCACAGTGAGTGTCCCACAGAATATTTCCTGGAGCAGATACACAGGGCATAGGAACCACAGGAGGGGCGGAGGGGTGAGGTTCCAAGGCAGAGATGGGGGAGTGGGCAGTGGGATGGACTCGAACAGGTGATACCTGGGTGGGGGCAGTTAAAGGGGCGTGGTCTCCTCTCCCTGCTCAGCAGCCTAGACTCCTTGGTAGTGAACCCTCAGAAGAGTCTTCTTCCTCACCACCCCCCCCTCCTTTCCATTACTCTTCATCCTCTAGGGCCCTGGGCATTCCAGCCACCGAGTGTGAGTTTGTAGGGAGCTTGCCTGTGATTGTGGTGGGCCGGCTGAAGGTAGCCCTGGAGCCCCAGCTCTGGGAACTGAGAAAGGTGCTTCGGAAGGCTGGGTAAGTGACCTTGAACATAAGAGTATGGGCAGTGTCACTTATAGGTAGAAAAAAAGAGGGAGAAATGGAAAGTAGGAAAGAAAGCTTTTTTTTTTCTTTTTTTAACGTTTGTTTATTTTGAGAGAAAGTGAAAGAGAGCCAGTGGCGGGGGAGGGGGAGAGAGAGGAAATCCCAAGCAGGCTTCACACTCAGTGCAGAGCCCAACTTGGGGCTGAATCCCACAACCATGAGATCGTGACCTGAGCCGAAATCAAGAATCAGATACTCAACCGATGGAGGCACCTGGGCGCCCCAGGAAGGAAAGTCTTAAAAAACAAATAAGAGAGAAGGTAGAGGAAGAGTAAAAGAGTTGGGAAAAAGAAAGAGAAAGTTGTAATAACCCCGGTGAGAGAAGGAGGAATGGCTCTCAGGGGACTATGAGTAAGAGTCCATCTTGGGAAAACACCAGATGTGTCTGTGGTGGGGGGCTGGGGGCCAAGGTGGTGTGTCCAGGAAGAAGCTGAGTGAGCTGTCTGCCTGCAACAATTCTGTTGTAGGCTGTCCCCTGGCCATGTGGACGCTGGGGCAGAGCCAGGCCGGAGTCGAATGATCAGCCAGGAAGAGTTTGCCAGGCAGCTACAGCTCTCTGACCCCCACACGGTGGCTGGAGCCTTCAGCTACTTTCAGCAGGTAAAGAAGCTGGGACACAGAGGCCAGAGCCCAGGCCCTGCCCTCCAGGCTGATGTGCTCAGGGCTTCAGGACACTATCCAGTTGGCCCCATGGGTGGCCAGTTTGGAATCTGCACTGCTGGGTGGCCATCTCCTGAGGTCCTCTGGGGGATTTGTTTTTTATAGAGTGCATTGAGGAACAATGTTTTAATCATTGTGGGAGGGAACAGTGGAGAAATAATCAGTCAGTGAGGTCTGTAAGTTTTTGAAGCCACTTTAGGGATTATCCAAGATAGAGGAGCAGATGAACTTTTGAGGCACCGGTGTGAGTTTCAGGGAAGAGTCATGAAGGTTGGATGGAAAGGTGACCTGTGTAGGAGACAACATGGGACAGGTTAGACAGATGAGTGGGAGACTCAGATCTTTGCAGTACTTTTTAAAGACAGCCCCGTTGTTTGCTGTAGGGGACTCCTGAACTATCTCAAGAATTTCGGCACTCCATGTATTTCCTGGGACTTAACTAGGTTCCCCTGTTGAATGATAATAATCCCAAAAGATTCTTAATGTTTGCAAACAACCACCACTGGCCCCAAAGAGCTCTTTTAGGCCTAAAATGCAAACCATGGCTTTCACCCTCCTTCAGAGAGGGACAGAGTGGCCCCGGTGTACTGATGGCTTAGCTTGGGGCAGACTGTCCCTGAAGGGAGTTTCTCTGTTTAGTCTCTAGGAGAGCTGAATAGCAGGGCTCCCCTGTGGTGGCATCCTCCTTGGGGCTTTTTGTAAGAAATTATGCCAGTGGTTCCCCCGTCAGTCTGTCGGACCAGTTCTCCAGCATAGACTGAGTCAGAAGAGAACCAGTTTTTCCAGCTTAGGGTTTGTCAGAAACTTGACGGTAATTTCAGCATTCCTGAGGGATTTCCTCAGATTCATAGGAGATTCCTTAGAGGAGACTTTGGCACCAGGTGACTTGCGGGTGGCTTGAGCGTGACCTGAGAGAAATGCTGGGGATCCTGGAGAGTTGAGGGCTTAGGGTTTTGAGGGAAGCAGACACAGGTTCATCCCCATTCGTGCTGAGAAGAGGGAGGAGCAAAATCCAGGGCAAGAGGGAGGACACAGGGTTGGTCCTCATGGTGCCCTGGTTTCTCTTTCACCATCCAGGATGCCAAGGGTTTGGTGGATTTTAGAGATGTGGCCTTGGCTCTGGCGGCTCTGGATGGGGGCAGGAGCCTGGAGGAGCTGACTCGCCTGGCCTTTGAGGTATCAGGAAGGTGGAGGGATGTGTGGTGGCCATTCCTACCCTACCCAGAGGTCTGTATGCGGTGCTACTCCCAGTACCTTCTGGATAGCAGGTGCTGGCTGTGCACCACAGTGCGTCCCTGTCTCAGCTGCAGAGCCCCGGCGCCCCTGTGTCGTGGCCTGGCTGGGAACAGCAAGGGCAGCAGCTGGGAAGTTGACAGTTCTGCAGAAAGGGCCAGGGTGAGGGTGGCAGGGGAGACAGCGGAGCTTGTCAGGCAGACCCGCAAGGCAGTGTGGGGCGATGACCTGAGGACAGTGCTTGACTTGCTGTCCCTTTCTGTGCCAGCTCTTTGCGGAGGAGCAAGTAGAAGCACCTGGCCGCCTGCTGTACAAAGACGGCTTCAGCACCATCCTGCACCTGCTGCTGGGGTCACCCTGCCCTGCTGCTGCGACCTTGCATGCTGAGCTGTGCCAGGGGGCACCCCACCAAGGTCTCTCCCTCTGTGAGTCATCGCCTCCTCTGCCAAGAGGGCTTGGGCTACTGTCACCACAGGCTGGGAGGGAACAAAGGCCGGTGGCCGGTGCTGGGGATCCTCATAGGAGAGGTGAGGCTGGGAGGGCAGAGAGGACAGAAGCTGGGACTTGAGAAGTAAAGCAGAAAGGAGAGGGAAGGGACATACCAATTCCTAAAACGAGCTGGCCGCCCTCTTCCCCCCCTTCTTAGATGGTTTTACCTTTCCACCTTGGCCCTTCTCACTCTTTCTTACCCGTCCAGGTCAGTTCCAGGACTTCTCCCTCCGCGACCCGCTCCACGGGAGGCTCTTCAGCACCTACCTGCGTCCCTCCCAGAAACCACATGCCTCATCCCCACGCACCCCCACTGCTCTGGCCAACGGGACTGTGCAAGCTCCCAAGCAGAAGGGCGACTGAGCGCCTCAACCTCCCCAGCTCGCCTTCGGCCTACCCTGTGCCTCAAGCCCGTTTGCTCCTGCTTGAGTTTTTTGTTATTGTTGTTTTTTTTTTTTTTAAGTTGATTTTTGTTTTTTTGTTTGTTTGGGTATTTTTTTTTTGTAAGAAACTATTTTATATATAAATATATATCTATATCTATTTAAGAAAAAATAAGGCTGTTAACATTGATGGCATCAGCTGGAAACGAAAGGGATTAACGGTTGTTGGCTGCCCGTCGGAAGATCCCAAAGGTTCCCAGGGTCAGTCCTCTTGGCCATGGCTGAATGAATCCTCACTTCCAGTTGGACGGGACGGGGCTCTTTCCTGCACAGAAATCATGCAAATCTCACATCCTCCCCTCCTGCTGTCAAACCTTATATATGCACACTTTACCAGGCTTCCTTATGAACCTCTTTTCAGCCTATTCCCTCTTGTTCTGTCCTCATTAGAAATTAAAAAATAGCTAACTATCATTTTATATTTAAGAATCCTACTGAGAATGATTTCCCCTCCCGTGGTGGGAGCACAGAGCTGTGTCAGGAGCAGCCAAGTCTCCTCCTTGCAGCTCAGACCAGGCTCGGGAGGGTTTTATGCCAGAGGGTGAGATGAAGACAGTGAAGTCCCTTCTGTCCAGCCCCTCCTCGGGGGGAGGGGAGGAATGGGAGAATAAGCAACCTCTTCTCCTTAAAAAGGTGCTGTGGAACATGAATTAGATTCAGAAAATTGGACATCTAACCCAGAGATCTGACAGGTTGAGAAAAAAAAAAAGCGTCTTTCCATCTTTCAGATTTTTGAAGGGAGATGGGTAATGCTGGCCTGTTCTGGGAAGCGCTGTCACAACATCGAGTCCAGGCTCTCAGGAGGGGAGGGATGAAGCGATCACTGGGACTTCCCCCTCCCGGAGCTTGTCAGGGAGCTTGTCAGGGAGCCTCGATAAGGCTGGAGGCGGGAGTGGTATCTAGATCTGGTGAATGTGGAGCCACCTCCACCTTCTTCCTTCCTTTCAGCACCTCACCCCATCTAGCAGCGGAGACGCGAATACACAAGGACACACTGCAAGCATTTTCCAACAGTCAGAAAAATCTTTATTCTTTTTCCCCATAGAACTTCTTTCAAAGGTACTTCACCTCCCACCGAGGGGACCACCTTCAGCCTAGCCAGTGTGACCTCCCTTCCCACACTCACTACTTCTGCAGAACAACAAAATAACCTGGGGTTGAGAACCAGCCTGTTGGTATACAGCCAGGGTGAAATCTACTGTGGATTGTGGGTCCACTCCCTCCTCGCCTTCCAGGGAGTGGCAGGTGGGATCCTTTGGCCCTGCTGTCCCCTACTGGCTGCGTCGTCGTTTCTTCCTTCTGCCAGTGACGAAAGTATCACGCCGCCTCTTACGGGGCTGTGAGGCCCGAGGCACCTCCAGAGCCAAGGGCTTCTCCCCAGAGACACCCAGTTCAGCTCCCTGGTAAGGGCTCTTTTCAGCAGGAGCTGGACTGAGCGTTCTCTTCCCAGACTTGGCCACAGGATATGGAGGCTGGCCAAGGCCCCTCGCCTCAGCAGAGTGGGAGTTGGATGCTCTCTGGACCCCCTGCCCTCCCGTGGAGGCCGGTGGGCCTGAGGCAGAGTGAGGACTGAAGGGAGGCCCCCTGGGAGACAGGCTAAGTTTAGAAGCCAAAAGGTAGGCAAAGCTGGCGAGTTCCTCATCCTCCTTCTTCTCCTCCTGCTCCTCCTCCTTTCCTTTGGCCCCATCTGTTGAGCTGCATGTTTCACTGACAGGAGAGGCGTCTCTCAGAACTAAGGCATCCCTGGCTCCCCATCTAGAGAAAGTGCTTTCAAGGCCCTGGTGAGGAGATGTTGATTTGGGGGTCCCATCTGCATAAGACTCTTGATTCCCTCGTAAGGGAGCAAGGTCCTCAGGCTTGGATACATCAGTATCCTCCCTGCGCTCTCCTTGGGGGTCATAAGAATTAAAATTGGGCAGGCAGGTATCCTCACTGACGCCTAGATGGAGGCCATAGGCATCTCTAATACCTAGTATGTTGACATGTTCTATGGTTTCCAACAGAGGAGAGATGGAATTGCCCCCACTCCCCGCCTCTAGGCTGACCTCGGGGAAGGAGGAGATACCCTGGGTCCCCAGCATAAAGATATTGCCTTGACATGCAGTCTGAAGGATTTCTTTGGGAGCCCCCAGTGTGGGGGCACTGATCCTACTATCCAGCAACGAGGGGCAGCCTTCAGCCCACAGCTCACTGGGATCCCCTGTAGCCTCAGGGCTTTGCTCTCCATTTCCTTTAGGCCTCAAGGATGGGCTGTTGGCCCTCAGAGGTCTCGGCAGGCTTTCATAGTTTCTCTTGTGCACAGTGGCTGTGCTGTCCGTGCCTCCACTGGGGACTGCACTGCTCCCCCCTTCCCCAGGTGCTATGGTTTCTTCAGGACCCAGAGAAATGTTGCCTCTGGAGCCCAGCACCTGGTAGCCTCCCTGATGCTCAGCGACACATTCCCTGGAAGTGGAATTCACATGGAAGTTCTCTATAACCTCCTCAATTTGTAAGGGCAACTCCAAGCCCACGGCTTCCAGCTCACTGCTCAGCCAAAGTCCTGGGCTGAGAGAGGCTCTGTCCCCATCCCCGTCCCCAGCTTCCCTAGGGGAAGAGCTCTGATCATAACTCTGAACCACAGAAGGACCTCTGGCGTCTCCCCACATGGCTCCTGAAGAGCCTTCCTGTGGCACTGCCAACAGCTGCTCCCCTTGAGGAAGCACTCCCAGGCCCCCTAACTGCTGTCCCGTCTGCAACCCCAGGACCTGCTTTTCTAACTCCTGTTCTTGCAGAGGAGCCAGCTCTGCAAGTCCAACATCCAAACTGGGAGCCATCTCAAGCTGGGGGCCTTCCTGCCAACAAAGGGGTGGAGTCTCAGAAGTGCTGTCTGCTACCAGGGAGTGTCCGGGAGACCTGGCATCTCCTAGGTGGTCATCCTGATGTGGGCATATTTGATCTGTCACCTTCCCAGGCCCTCTTCTCTCCACATTGAAGGACCCTCGAGTTCCCTGTGCAGCTGGAAGTTCTAGCTGCAGGTCCCAGCTACTGGGAGGTGGCATAGCACTCCCATTTCTGTGCATCGCCCTCAGGCCATCTAGGGCCCGCTCCTGCCCACCACACACTTCCCGGGCCCGCCTGGCTGGGAAAGCAGCCTTTCCAACGCGAACCGTGCTCCTCCCGGCCACCCGAGGCCCAGGTGAGGGCCGAAGCCGCCCACCTCCATCTTCATCCTCATCAGAAATGGAAGGACTGGAGTCTGATTGAGCTCCACTACAACTAGGAGATGCCTCTGCATCCTCCTCTTCCAAGGCCAGGAGTCTCTTCTGGACCAGCTGCAAGGAGAATGGACAAACATTGTTCTGTACGTGCTTGTGAGAAGGAGTAGCTGAGGGGGTGGTGAAGACATGGTACTTAGACAGGGCAGGGAATGGAAACAGGCAGCAGAAGTCATGGTATCAGAAACAACCATGGCTCTTTTCTGCCTTACTCCCATGCTTTGACCCCTCAGGCTCACTTGCCTTTTCCTGTGTTTCCCACAATCCCTTGCCTACTTGATCTGCACCTAAACCTCAATTCTGAAGCTCTCTCCAGAAGCCATACCATCCAAGAGCATGTAGAGTTGTATAAAATCATACAAGCTTTTTATTCTGTTGTTTCCTACCTCCCAGGCTTACCTGGGCAAGACTCAGTCCCTCTTCTTGTTCCAGCTCGTCAATTAAGGCCAACGGATCCCTCTGCTGTTCTGGGGACAGCAGATCTGCCAGAAATCGTGGATGAATGACAGCCTCCACCTGGAGAACAGAAGGAAAAGTGATCTGAGCACTTGACAGGAGGTAACCTGTGGGCCAAGAAGCTCTAGAGAAGAAGCCGCATCTCCCCAACTCCTCCCCTGGGGTTGTCATGAACCATGACCACTGCCAGCTATGCACATTCACAGCCTCGGAAGACAGCAGGAAGACAGCCTCATTCCTTACTGCCTCCGGCAAAACCCTAAGTCTTTGGTTCCCTGGTGTTTCCACCCCAGGATCTATTAGAAACTAGACACCCAGGTCCAGCCCACCTTGGAGACAAAGACCTCCTGAGAACAAAGCTCATCCATGTAGCTCAGGAGGCCTGGATCTGGATACATCCCTTCCTCCTCCTGCTGCTGCTCTTCCTCTTCCTGTTTTCCATCTGACTCCCCGGTGGCCAAGTGACTCCCCACGAGCCCTTCCATGATGTCTGCATACTCCTTCACGGCTTCTGGTGGAATCTCCTTGGGTGCCTCAGGAATCGGAGGCCTCTGGGTTTTGCGCTGCCGCCGGCGGGGGGCCCGGGCCTTGGAAGGTACCTTTTTGGGCATGTACACTGAGGGAAGAGTTGGAAAGGAGGAATGTGGGGGTGGCACAGAGACTGTGACTTCTGCCCCCCAACCTTGTGTTTGTAAAGGGTAGCAACCTGGGTGCACCGAAATGGTTACAGGCTGCATCAGCCCTGAAACAGCACCAGCTGTGGGAGATTTTGGAGCTAGAAGGTCTAAGAGGATCACTATATGAGGCATCTGGGAAACTCTGAAATTCCAAGAAGTCCTCTGATCCAGTCCCCATTTCTTAGGCAGATGAGGTATTATGTGCCTCATCTATTTACAGTCTCAATTAGAGACTCGTTGGTTTCCTTGGTCAAGATCAAAGTTTAGGACAAAGGGAAACGGAGAACCCAGACTCCTATGTGTGGATGTCCTGTTCGGAACATCAGTGGCACTCTCTGGAGGGAAAGTGACAGAAGCAAGGACAATGCCTTCCCTAATCCATGACTTGTCTGTGCACTATGCACACCTCCCTTTGAACCTTGGGCCCAAAGCTCCTATTTGGAACTGGATAGCCTTACCTGGCTGCTGGCCAACCCCAGGGGCCAGGAGCCCTGGAGGATCAAGTTTCAGAGGGGCAGCCAGAGGCAGGCCTGAGGACCCATTCATCAGCTGTGTGTTCTGAATCTGCATCTCCTCCTCAGCCTCAAACTCCATGAACCTGCAGAGGGTGAGGAAGTCCTGGACAATTCTGAGGAGGTCAGACAATGGGAGGGGGCTGCTCACAGATGGCCAAATAACAGTTCTGGAGAAACCTCACAAGGTCTCCACAAAGTCCCTTATGTGCAGTCATCATTTAGGATCATTTTCATGTTAAGGAAATGAATGATCTAGAACTTGTTAAGCTTCTCCAGGACAGAACCATGGCTTTCACTTCTATTTCATACCCTATCTCGCCCAGCATCATGGAGGGCACACAGCAGTAATTAATTCAGCCTTGTTGAAGCCAGTCAGGTCTCTGCCAAAGCCTAGCAGGATCCCCCCAGCCAGCCTGCCAGGCCTGGGGTTGCAATTCAAGGCAGTTCCCACCAGGAGGCAGTACTGAGATCTGAGTCTGGAGGCTGGGCTGGGACCCTGCAAGAATAATTCTAGGATATATGGGTCCAGAAAATTGGGGGGTCAGAAATGGAAGCTAAGCTTTGGAGGAAAGAGTTCATTGTCCTTAAGAGTTATTTTAACTAAGGAGATTATAATGGAGAAATGAGGAATATGAGCCAGGAAACCACTCTGGGCACCCAGGACCTTCTCTTGACCAACCTATGCAAGCACCAGGCCCTCCCTGGGATAACACGGTCGATGATTTCTGTGCTAAGTACTTCACAGGTATATACTCTTTCCAGAGAAGACATGGTCTCAAAGTCCACATCAGTAGCCACTTGCTGCTACCTGGTCAGTGGGATAGGAAAGAACCCCCCTAGTAGGGCGTACCACCCGTTGCTAGGTCCCTTTAGGAAAGAAGTTTTATACCCATTGGGCTCCAACCCCATTCTAAGAACTTCAATAGAAGGACCTATATAATTCAGGATCTGGGGGAAGGAGAGCTTCCAAGGGACAGGAAAACCCAAGAGTCAAGGTGGTGGAAGCAGCGAGAATCAAGAGACCCCATTCTAGTCCACACCCCTCCTCCTAGCATCCTTTTGAATAATTCCCCCTGCACCAGACTCATGCTTCTCTTACCTGCCCCCATCCCTCAGCTACACAGCGCCCCTCAGGAGAATGAGGGGTGGTCAGACTCACTTTTCTGCCATCTCATAGAAGATCATCCGGTCAAAGTTGCTGGTATGTTCCCACTCCTGCACAGCCCTTGGCAGTCCCTCCTCCAGGGTCATTGTGGGCTTCAGCCGAGCCAGAGAGCGAAGCACAGGGCTAAAACCCGCATTGGGTGAGTCATGGTCTACAATGCATGCCCCTCCATCCACCTGTCCTGACAGACACCTCAACGCATACCTTGTCCCCTCAGCAGATCCAACTTGCCCCCCAATCCTTGTCACATTCCACCTCCAGTTAGACTTCCAGACCCCCAACTTCCCCATCCATCCTCTCCCACACTGGACTTCCCACTGAAGTGTTCAAATCTCATGCAAAATCAGATTATTGGCTCTGCTCCCCACCTTTTGAGATCAACCACCTTTAATTATCACAGTGCTGTCCTCAACTAAACATGAGGAAGAAAGTGCACTCATGTTATTAAATTAATGGATTTGTTATAAAGTAGGCTTACCCCTGCCTGAAGGCTCTTGCTTTTCAGAAAAAGGCACTACCTAACCCAAATGAATCTCTAATTAAAGGTTGTGTGGTGTTTTTATTTGTTGGTTTTTAAGTGCTTTTAGCCTCCGGGACACCCTTCACAGACAGTCAAATATCAATACTCTTTAAGTATTGATATTATGATTCATTTTTGCCTTTCTGACTTGCCAGAGCGCTCAAGCACTGTGCCCACAATCACCTGGTGACGCTTGTTATAACTATGGATTCCAGCGCCCCAGGACTGAGGGTTTTACTAGCTTCCTGGGCGACTGTTGCAGAGGGTCTGAACTGCATTGTGCAGGAGACCCTGCCCAGAGCCCCTGAGCATGGGAAGCAGGAGGAGGCCACGCATTAGAAATCCAGTCTGCCAGGCTCCAAGAGAACTCAGAGCTGTCTGGAGAAATCAGGACACTGGTAAGCTGATCTACACCAAGGACTTGGGGGCGGCTCTTGATTTATTCACTCCAGAGTCAGGGTGGAAAGGGAGGTTCCTTTAGGCGGTGAGTGATGGAGAGAACAATGTACCTGTATTTTAAGTCCAGTAAAGTGTGGTATGTGTTATATAGTGGTTTACACAAAATGTTGAGAGTGAAGTGCATTTAAGAGCAGCTGTGGGTCTGGGTGGGAAGAAGAGAAAATTCCTCAGATGGCTAGCTAATGACTCTGCTTTATAAACACAACAGACTGCCCATGGCACCCAGGGTCCTTGGCTAAGCATCCCCTCACATAGACATTATGGCCTTTTGTGAATTCTTTTCCTCTTCTAGATTGTCCTGTTTTAATAATGATAGTAATAATAATAGCAGCTACCACTTAATGAAGCATTCTCTGTGCCAGGCACTCTGCTAGGTACTTCACAGATACTAATTCATCTTCTTAGCAACCTCCTCGAGTAAGTATAATCGTCCCCTTTCTAGATGAGAAAACTGAGGGCAAAGATACTAAATGTCGGGCCCAGGATCACCAATCTAGCAAGCAGTGGAGCCTAGGCCATTGATCCCTAGGCAAGCTCTACCACCTCCCTAGTTCAACTTGAACTGTGGCTAAAATAGGGGGTGGTAGGGGCGAGGGTGGCACACACAAGGTCCTTCGCCAGGCCCCACATCGTCCTCCACTCCTCCAGGAAGGGTCAGGGCCCAGCACTCATGCTGCTGGTTTGGATGGCTCAACTCGATGTTGGGCGGTAAAAAAACAGAATGGGAGGTCCCTGTACTTAGTGTCGGAGACCTCAGCTCCACCCATAGCTCCTCGCTTTATGACAGGGAACCTCTGAGCTCCAGTCTTCTCATCTATAAATGAAGACCACATAAAAATGCCTGCTTCAACCCACAGGGTTGTGAGGATCACTTCAGAGAAGACACCTGAAAGCCTGTTCTCCCTGGAAAGTGCATAAAGAGGATCATCATCATCATCGTTATGCTTTTTCATTCTCACAGCATCTCTAGCACCTTCATGACTTGCCTTCCCGTATTCCCAAATAGCCTCACCTCTTGTCCACCCCGAATCCCTCCTTGTTTAAAAGCACTAGGATAATCCATGTCTGATCTCCCCACTTACATAAGAAAACAGGAAAGGGCTTCCACATCAGGACTTTGAGATAAGTGCTTCCGAGCCAAGGCTTTGTAGCGCTGCCAGCGTTGGAAGTTCTCATACACACCTTTGGAGGTATAGGAGAGGTCACCCAGTGAGGGCTTGGATTGGGTGGCCAAAGGACCTCCTTCTCTGGTTGCCCCATGTGGCTCTGGCCAAGCCTTCTCAGGGGACACAATGGGGGTGAGTTGGGCAGCTGGTGGTGGAGCCTGAGCAGGAAGGCCCAGGAAGCCTTCCTGGCTGACCCCAACAGCCTTAGTGGGCAGAAGGGCCTTCATGTTAGCAGCTGTCATGAACTGAGGGGGAGGACCCTCGGGGTCCCCGCAGGGATTGCTTGAGGCAATCCAGTTGAGGGCTGGCTGAGTAAGGATAAAGTTTTGAGTTTGAGAGGGCTCGGCGGGCCCCACTTCTGTCTTGACTTTGACAATGACTCCAGCCCCAGTGGGGCCAGGTTCCCCATCCCCTGTCACCAGCAATGGGCTGGGGAGAGCAGAGAGCACCAGAGGGTTGCCTGGAGAGAATGCTGAAGGAATGGGAGGCTGCTCCCAGAGTGGCTGGTCTGGTGGGCCAGAAGCAGGTTGGGGAAAGGGAAGTGCAGTCAAAGAAGACAGGGTGGCACCGGGTTTCAAGGTCATATCTGGTCCTGGCAATGGAGATGCTGTTGAGACAAAGAAAAAGAGGGAATGGAGTAGGAAAAAAGGAGGTCAGAAGTAGGTCACCAGAGCTCCATTTAATCCCTGCACAATCAAAGCACTGATTCTCAACAGGTGAGAGAGGGGCTATGGCGGGGAACTGGCATAGTCTGCAAATGTCCCGCAAGTGATTTTGCTGTCCCTTGCTCCTATTTGAGAATTCTCTTACTAGAGAAGGTGCAGTGACCCTTAGGCCCATAACACGTGCCACCCAGCATACAAGTACATCTCTTATTCTCACCCACTCCAAACACACTTAAACCACCCGCGCCCTGTTCCCAGCTACTCTGTGGTCCCTGCCACCACTCACAGAAGCACTGTTCCCTGGAGAAGGTGTGTGGATTAGATGTCTGGTTTCCAGAAATTTTGTTATGTAACAGCTAGGAATGACTAGAGATAAGGACCAGGACATGGGTGAGGGGAGGGCTGTGCAAGAAGGGAGGTTCCCAGAGGAACTGCTGCACATGCTAAAATTTGGTGATGTAGACTCTCCATGGTCCTGCCTGGAACTCCTAATAGCAGACATTTAGAGTCCACTAGGAACAAGGCACAGACCGTGAAGTGTGAAACACAGTACCTGCGGATGAAGAGCTATGTGGACTCTAGTCAAAGGGACCAAGGAAAATACATAAAATGTGTACTTAATTAATCAGGACCTGTGTCTCTTAGGATTTTTCATTATAATGATAGAAGACCATTTGCCTAATTTCCTACAACTCTCCTCCCCCTCTAATAAATAGATCCCAGTGGCAAATTAACAACACTCCACTTCTGCTTCCTGACCACGAAGGAGACATGGAATATGAAACTCATCATCTAGACCACACAGCAGAGGGCCAGGAGTCTTTCACCACTTGTGGACGGTGAGTTATGTCTGAGGCCTGGGTTCCACAAAAGGTAGAAAAACAGAGCATCTCAGGGAAGCCCCAGCTTTCATTCTGGTTGGAGTTACCCAACTCCAGAGGGAAATCAAGGAAAACTGCTTCCTTGAACTGGAAGAGAAGCCACCTCTAGGGCAAGGAGGAGTCATAAGGCTCTGAGCAGAGGCACTTATATAGTACCTTCCAGTCTAGCTTTGGGGAGGACATTTCTCTACAGACAAGGCAACAGATAACCCAGCGGAATAGTTTTCCAGCTAAGGTCTCCCTCCACCCACCTCACTCAATAAGATGGAGAGTGGCTCCAGCCCAGTACTCTCAGGACAAAATTCTAAAGCAGACTCCAATCGCCTAAAGAAGACACAGGAACCTGGACCTTCCCCTTGAGCCCTCTCTGCTATCTGCACCACACATAACCCAACTACACAAACACATGTTGAAGGGGGTTCCTCTTCCAGGGAAATGAGTTGCTAACTTTCCTCTGAGGGGCTTTGATTTACCTCCCGGGAGGCTCTCTTCATCCCTAAGCTTGGAGATAATAGCACAATCTCCTTCCCCAGCCTCCCCAAGATGGATGACTTTGCTGGGGCCTAGAGCTCTCACATCCCCCTAGGATAGCCCCAAAAGCTGGTCCCCAGGTAAAACGTCAAATATGAACCCCCAAGGATATGGGCAGGTAGCCAGGACATGCCCCATCACTTGCAGACTTACCTCCATCTGAAGCCATCCTCTCAGGTTTGGGGTCCAACTGTGGCTGTGTGGAAGCTTCCAGAATGAGCCAGTCAGATTCAGGACCCAGAGAGCAACCTGGCCCCAGGAGATACACAAGGATCCAAGGGAGGGAAGATAAAGATCAGATCAAAACAGAACTAGAATCTAGAACTCAAGGCATTCTGCANGTATGGCAACACAATTTTTGTGCATCTCTTTAGGGCAATTTGTAAATTCTTTCTGATTCCCATTATTACAAGTTTTACATCTTGGTTACCTGTATATTTCTTCGCCAATCTATACAGTTTTGTGCCCTTCATTCCCACCGAGTTCTGTAACTGACTTCCTATTAATAGCAGGCTGTGGCAGAGACTTGACTTAATTCAATGTTGGCTATATTTTTTAAACCAAACTCAGAGCATAGAGTCTGTGTACTTAAGGAGAAAAGAAACAATGTTTGAAATGAGGATTGTCTCAGAAAATCAGGGTGTTTGATTGGCTATATGCATATCATTTCCTTAAAAAGCTGTCCCGGCATTCCCAAACAGTCCACTACCATCAGGTCTGCAATCTGCAGAAGGTTCAGCCTTACCCCTTGGCTGAAAAGCACCACTCTATCAAAAACTGCCATTGAGCCTAAAATTCCAAAACCAAAAAGTCCTTCTTTTTGTTAAGTTACTTTGTTGTTTAAAATTTTTGTTAAATAATTTTTATTTTTTGAAATGGGTAATACATCAGCATGGTTCAAAATTCAAACTATGCAAAATGGAATATATAGCAAGACTCCCTCCCATCCCTATTCTCTGGAGCTGAGCTCTTTCTTTCTCTGTTTCTTTCTTTCTCTGTTTCTGTCTCCCTCTCTTCTCTTTATTTTGTTTTTGGAACCAAGTTCTTTATCTCAGAGGAAACCAATAGTATGTTTCTTATGAAATTTTGCAGAGATATTTGATGCAACTACAAGTAAATAAAAGATTATTCTTTAAAAAAAAGAGGAAAGCTTTCAGGTTTTTCTCCATTATAAAATTCACCTATGTGCCAATGTCTTTGCCATTATAAATAATACTGCAATGATCATCTCTGCAATGATATCTGGGTTCCAACTCTCACTCTTTTAAAACCAGAGTCCTATAAAGAGAATTTCTACGTTCGAAATAAAAATTCTAAGTAACTCTAGGAGGTGCATCTTATTATTCTATTATTAGCTACTCACCACTATTAGAGCGCTGAATTTGTGTTAGAAACCTGAGTTTAAATCTTGGTTCGACCACTAAAATCTACTTCACCAGTTTCATAAAATAACTTCACGCTCTCTTCGCTGTACATAATATCGGATACCCATCATGCACTCTTTACCGCCAATACTTTGAAACAGGGCGGGTGAACCGGACGTAAAAGAGGGGAGGGAAGAAAACTTTCTTCTTCTACCCTAAGGTAAAGGGGCTCTGAATCCTCGAGCCTTTGTTTCTCCAGGCACTAGAAACCCACGGCCTGTGAAATGGGTGTGCGTCTCGATATAAAGACAGGATTCTATTAATCAGTGTTCAAGCCATATCCATTTCTACCCCCCCTCTAATTCCTAGCACTGTCTTGCACACAGTGGGCACACTCCACGCATCTCAGAACTCCTGCAAAGTTGCAACTAGAAGAAGACAACGCCTGCAAGGTTGCAACCGGGTTGCAACTGGGCCAAATCCTGCACTAGTTCTCCCCCTTCTGGCCGGCTGGAGAAAGGCCTGCATGGACTACATTTCCCGTCATGCCTTGAGGGAGGAACAGAAAGAAAGAGAGAGACTTCTTCCGGCTCCGCGGGAGGGAAATTCACAAACACGTGAGACCGGTGGCGGCGGTTAGGAAGAGCTGCGGACGGAATAGGGGCTCCTGGCTTCGGTGTGGTCATGTTTCTCCAGTATTACCTCAACGAGCAGGGAGACCGGGTCTATACGCTGAAGGTGAGAAAAGAAAACAGGTTGGAAGTGGTTATGGCGAGAAACATAGGTGGGAGGAGCTATTGAGACCAGCCACCGAATTGCCCAGGTGGTTGAGGGGAATTAGAAAGCCCAGAAACCAGGCGTGATGGAGGCAGGAGTGTATGACTTGCTGATCTAACCGTCGCGTCTCCTGTCTTCGTATTTACCTTTTTTTCGCGCAGCCTCCTCCCCATCCCAGCCTCTTGTCTCCCTTATGACTCCAGCGATTGAGTTTTCCCACCACCCGTACTGAGCTCATGTTCTCTTTCTTCCTCGAGCAGAAGCTTGACCCTATGGGACAGCAGACGTGCTCGGCTCATCCTGCTCGCTTCTCCCCCGATGACAAATACTCTCGACACCGAATCACCATCAAGAAACGCTTCAAGGTGCTCATGACCCAGCAACCGCGCCCTGTCCTCTGAGGGCCCCTTAAATTTCGTGTCTCTTCCACCTCGAGAGACCTTCCAAAACCAAGCCCTTCAGTCTGTGAGCCTTGAAGCCTTCTTACCATCCTTGCTGTTTGGAATCCGGTTTCATCGTTGCTTCTGATGATGCTTATGTGAAACAGTCATGGTAGCATGCCCCTTAAGGGAATAATTTCGAATCTTTCTATGTTGTGAATCACTGCCAGGTTATTAAATTGATTTGAAAGAGCCCTTGTTTTGTATGTTGTGGGAAGAAAGGAGGGAAAGGAGAGGGAAGAGCACCTGAGGGGTACACCAAGACCACTTGAAAGAAAACCTTCAGTCACTGCGGGAGCAGTAGTGCTGTGCGCGATGGGGTGTCAGGGAACTCTTCACCACCGTCAGCATTCACTGAAAAATACCCCTCTTGTCACTGAAGTAATTCCTTGCTCCTTGAAATGACATTTTGACTCTCAGGAGTTGCTTGAACACTAACAGCTTCTATATTGGGGATGCAGTGAATTGGAAGTCAGGTGACCAGGATTTTCCCCTCTGCGTGCCTTTGAGAAAGTAACTTGACTTGTTTCGTCTAATTTTTCTCATCATTTCTAAATTCTCTTCCAACTCTAAATTTGCTAAGGTTCAGCGATGGTTCTTTATATATCTACAGTGTGTTGTAAATAGAACCATTGTGAATATGAATGCCTCTTAATGCATATCTACTGCCCCTCTGAAAATATTCCCAGGTTTTTAGCTTTCTCCATCAAGGAATTGTCTTCTCACATACACGTAACTATATTCTCCTTGGCAGCCAGCTACTTTTGGAATTCTATATGATCTTAATTTAGAAGATTGGGTATGAGAGATTCAAGCAGGGGTTTTGCTGGTGTTTTAAGCTACTTTTGGGGTTAATTGAAAAAAAAAACTTCGAGATTTCTTAGGACTTAAACTGCTTTTAAGGGGCAACCTAAATTTTTAATCCTATTCATACTAGAGGGATGATTAAGCTTTCAAGAAATGCTAGCTTGCTTCTTCCTGTATTTGTCAAGTTAATGACCTCATTATTTCCCAGTTTTCTATTTGTGGCTTTTGACATTGGATTTGAATACTTAGTGCCACTGATTTTAAAACTGCTTTATGGAGATTGTGTTCTAATTATACAATCTTCTTTTCCTACTACATCAAGATTCTAGACTCTAAAAGCAGATGCAACTTAAATTAGCATGGAGTTGATTTATCAACACTGGTCCTGGAAAGGGATAATTCTGTTTCTCTTGGACTCTGATGTCTGATGATCTCAGTAGAAAAGTTAAGGATAGTTGTTGACTGCTGAGAAAAAGAAAATCTCTCGACTTGGGTCATAGTTAATAGAAGACAGATGATTTTTTTAAAATTTTTT
Organism: Crocuta crocuta; assembly: GCF_008692635.1. Classification (NCBI taxonomy): domain Eukaryota; kingdom Metazoa; phylum Chordata; class Mammalia; order Carnivora; family Hyaenidae; genus Crocuta; species Crocuta crocuta. The sequence goes on from NW_027531308.1 coordinate 442,965, forward strand.
AAAATGTTTTATTTATTTCTAGGAGAGAGAGAGACAGCGTGAGCAGGGGAGGGTCAGAGAGAGAGGGAGTCACAGACTGAAACAGGCTCCAGGCTCTGAGCTGGCAGTCAGCACAGAGCCCGACGCGGGGCTCGAAGCCACGAACCGCGAGATCATGACCTAAGCGAAAGTCGGACGTTTAACCGACTAAGCCACCCAGGTGCCCCGAAGACACATGATTTTTGGATCACCTACTTATGGGAATGGTAAAATGAAATAACTTACTTCCTGTCAAGCTATTTTTAATTTCTTAACCTGTTCACTTATAGGGTTCTTAGCATTATATCTGAGGGCTTTTAAACTGTAACCCTATCCTGGGGTGCCTGGGTGGCTCAGGTCATGATCTCACAGTTCCTGGAGCCCCTCATGGGTCTCCGCGCTGATAGCTTGGAGCCTGCTTGGGATTTTCTCTCTCCCTCTCTCTGCCCTTCCACCGATCGTGTGTGCTCTCTCTCTCTCTCTCTGAAAATAAATAAAAACATTTATTTATTTTTAAATCTTTAATTTTGAGAGAGAGATGGGGAGGCG
>NW_027531308.1:443596-484276 GCF_008692635.1 Crocuta crocuta
GGGGGGGCGGGCAGAGAGCAAGGGAGAGACATAATCCAAAGCAGGCTCCAGGCTCTGAGCTGTCAGCACAGAGCCCCACTCAGGATGTGGGGCTGGAACTCACGAACCTGGAGATCATGACCCGAGCTGAAGTCGGACAGTTAACTGACAGCCACCCAGGCGCCCCAATAAATAAAAACAAAGTGTTATCCTATTAGGATAAATGATGGAAGAAATGTTAATTCTGCAAATAACTAGAAAAAGGATCTGATATGGAAGCTTCTTAAGCACCAAAGTCAGTAAAAGAACTCTGCTACCAATGTTTTATAATATTGACCGTAATTTTGTTTTCATATGTTACCCACCCACACCCACACCCCACATTCCCAAAGAATTACCATTGTTCCATGCTACCTGCTCTGTAAACTGAAAAAATTTGACCTGGAAATATTCCTAATTCAAGTAGAGGGGAAAAGGCAGACTGGTTTGAATATACTCAGGGCTTTTTGCCTTATGAGATTCTCTAGATATTAACATCTCCTGAGATGAGCTCAAAAACTGGAGAAGAATTTTAAAAGTTATAGTATATTGGTATTAGGTAGTATTGTTGCAGAAATCCACCATTTCTTTATAAGGGGAAAGTCTGTGAGATTTGAATGATCAGCAGGCCTGCCTGAGGAAGACACTAATCCTTCCAGGAAGTGAATTTCTCCCTCAGGAAAGTTGTGAGCCTGAGTTAATAATCACAGCCTTTGAAGAGCAAGAATCAAGCTTCAAGGAAGTTTACATTTTAAATGGGAATTTACTTCTTGTAAATTTTGTTACCTGGATGTTTTTTATTTTGTGGTTTTGTTTTGTTTTACTTTTTTATAACCTGGATCACTTTAACCAGACTTTGGACTTTGTGCATCATTTGCTAAAAAAGGATTTCTTGGCTCAGGTTTTCAGTTCACCTCTGATCTATTGGTAAGAATGATGCTTAAACATTTACATTTGGGAGGTGTAAGGACCCAGGCAAAGCCAGGGTCAGATTGTTAAATTTATGTCTTGTTAAAGCTACAGGAAATAACTTCAAATAAAACATTGATGAGTCAATTTATTGAACACTATTCAAGTATTAAATAAACATGCTAAGAAAAATATTCTGGTGGCAGTAGGGAAGACGCTGGGAATGGAGCAAAAAAAAATCTCATTGTTTTCCCCAGGTCTAAAATTAAAGACATTTTACTTAGGGTGCCTGGGTAGCTTAGTTGGGTGAGCATCTGACTCACTTTCAGCTCAGGAAATGATACCAGGTCTGTGGGATGGAGACCCGTGTGGGGCCCCGCACTGAGTATAGAGCCTGCTTGTGATTCTTCCCCCCACCCCCGTCAAATTAATTTTAAATATGAAAAAAGAATTATGAAGATATATTTAATGGAACTTTCCGTCTAACTCGATAGTATTTCCCCCCATCTTTACTGAGGTATAATTGACCAAATTGTGTATATTTAAGGTGTACATGATGGGATGAAATATGCATTTTAAGGACAGGAAAAAGAAAAAAATGTAGCACAAAATGTATATAGATGTGAGGATGCAGTGCTTTAAAAAACACATCTGCTTAAAATTTTGAGTAAGGGCCATGCATAGGTATATGGTATGGGAGGGTTGCAATTTTTTTTAAAGAAACTATGAACGGTATTTTCAGTGACGCTTTTATTAAAAAGAGATGGGTTTTGAAGGTCTGAGGGCAAAGGGCATCGTCTGCTCCCAGACGTTCCCTGAATGCCTCCAGACCTGAGTTTGTGTAACATAGCAGGACGGAGAAGGGAAAGGATTTGTTTTCTCCGGACCACGCAACTCCGGCCCCAATACGCAACTACAATTCCCATCGTCCTCCGGACTTTCCACGTGTGGCCCCTCAGGCCCGCTGCGATCCCGGCAGCGCATGCGCGCAGCCTTGGTTGTCGCCTCGCAGACTGCAGAGGCTGGGCGGGGCTCCTCGGCGCTCGCGGGANCTTCTCTTCGGACCGTTAACCTCGAATGAGGAACGAGCGGAGAGGGAAGGGAGGGGCTGCGGCGGCGCTGGCACAGCCCGCCGGGCCCGGGGCCGGGGGCGGCGAGGTCACGTAACGGCTGCTCTGGCGTCTGCCCGGGGAGGGGGCGCCCTCCCCGGCAGCCGGAGCCCTCCTGCGCGCGCCGCGGCTCCGAAACAGTTACCCGCTCGTAAACAACAGCTGCGCGCGCACCCGCATCAGCTGGCGCCGGGATCCCGCACCTGCGACCTCCTCTTCCTCTCATCCCCGCCGCCCCCTCCTGCTCAGCCCCGGCCAGCCTACGGGGCCGTCTCCTCTCTTGCGAGGACCCGAAGGAAGAACGGCGAGGGCCTGACCTGCGCCGCGGCCCTGTCGGGGAGAAAGCGTCCTCCGGCAAAGGGGTGGCCCGTCCTGTCACACGCAGGAGAAACCCAGAGAGCTGGCCGTGGGCTCGATGGACTAGACGACCTGCCACGACCCTGAGCTGCAGTCCGAGGTGTCGATCGGCTCGCTAGCCGCCTCCTCCCACATCCTAGGGACCGTTCTGCCCGAAGAGCGGGCGGGCCACCCCCGCAGACCTCTTGGAGACGAGAATCCGCTCTGCCCCTGCATCCTCTGCTCACCCTTTTCTCCTCATTCTCCTGTATCGAGTGGTGTGGGCTATTTTTCCCGTTATGCATGCGCATCTCTCCCACCAGACCCAGGTGGATTACTGGCCTCAAAAACATCGGGTGACTCCACACACACCTCCCAGCCAGACCTGTGGGGTATTCACCTGATACACAACAGGTGGCCGGGTGTACACCGTTTTCGCAATCTGATCTGTGCTGTATTCGCCTGGTAAGGGTGGGCCTGCTTGCACTTTGCTCAACTAGAACCGTGGGACATTGACCACATAAAAAAGACTTAACTACCTCGGCGGAAACCTGGGGGTCGAAGGGAGAAAGGTTTCACCTGCTTCTCTGAGACCATGGCACTGAGCCCGCGGCCCCGGACCAGGGGAGATAGCTAGATAACTTTTTTCCTCCCTGAAGAAAGGAAGTTACACGAGATTGGCATCGTTTTGTCTTTTTCGCCCCTTAAATATTTAATGGTAGTGCACTTTCTGGGATAGTCTGTTTGAATTCTGAGTAGGATTCTTCTTTGGAACTTTTTATGGTATAAATCAAGGTTATTGAAGGTTTTTTTTAAGTTATCTTTTCTATTTTGCAATCAAAAGTAGCTAGCGTAGGAGGAAGGATTTTTGCGGGGGTTTCCTTTTTTCTTTGTTCTTCTAAAGGAAAAGAAAACGAATAATGCATCCTCCAGAAACCACCACCAAGATGGCTTCAGTTCGGTTCATGGTGACACCAACAAAGATCGATGACATTCCTGGTTTGTCAGATACCAGCCCGGACCTCAGCTCCCGGTCCAGCTCCCGAGTAAGATTTAGCTCACGGGAAAGTGTGCCAGAAACAAGCCGTAGTGAGCCTATGAGTGAGATGTCTGGAGCCACCACTTCACTGGCAACTGTTGCACTGGATCCAGCTAGTGACCGGACTTCTAATCCCCAGGATGTTACTGAGGGTAAGTGGGAACCCAGATGACAGGACACGTCCGTTACTGGCTTATTGATCTGTTTGTCTACTGGGAAATCACTTTTACATTCTGCAGTAACCAGGAACCAAGGTACCTCTTTTTGAGATGCCTGGGAACCCTTTGGAATAATGGTTAGCCCTCCAACTCTCTGCAGCAATTATCTGGCATGTGGGAAGGTATATGGAAAGAAGGAACGCAAATTTATATTCTAATTTCTTCATTTTGCCTTCTTAGAATTGAAATGACTGTTTTGGTTTAGGACGAATATTGAAGAAGTTAATAGTTTTTCAGCACAGAGAATCCTAAATTGTGAAATTTAGTGGAGAGCTAGCTTTGGGGCTCAAAATATTACAGTTGGCTTTTTAAGGTTAGTGACCAGGAGTAGTTATTGATCTTATCTTAGCTATTGATTTTCCTACAAAGATTTCAGAATCTTTATTACAAAATTTCTTGTAAAAATTTATATTATACAGAGACAGTAGAAGCTTAGCTTACTCAGGATGAGGCTGGTGGATCTATTGTGCTATCCTATCGAATGGAGAAATTCTAAAGAGGCTTGTGGGGCCTAATTCTCATATAATTTTGTAGAGAGGCTTTTAGGGTCTGATTTCTACATAATTTATTCACTTGGAACATTAGATGGAATGTGTTGAGTCTTTGTAGTCAGGAAACAGTAGTACACAAGCCACTTCTGACTTATCTTAGCCACTACAGACCTTAAGCTGCCTACACTAATTTGCGTTAGCTGGTTTGTAAGTTGTTTCTGGATTTAGTGGAAAGAGTGATGGAAGAGAGAAAGGATATACAATGGAGAGGTGATAACATTTTTCAGACCCTGAAGTACAAAAGTTTGGGAATTACTGTACTGCTTTATATATTTAGTTTTGTGCTAAATTGTAATGTAGATCTGTCTAGTAATGAAAACTTCTCTTAAGAATCTTAAAGATTCTTAAAATGGTATTCTACCCAATTTGAAAACCATAGCTTCAGCTACTGACTTGACATTTTCTGGTATCAGGAAGTATTGTTCTTCTTGACCGAAAGGGTGCAGGAAGCCAGAATGATTTTAGTTCCTTGTTTCTATTTGTGTTTTTTGAATGTCTGGAGACATAGTAGATTTGGTAAAGTTTGTAGTTCTAGAATTCACTTATCCTTGATTGTTTTATGGAGATAAGGACTATTTTCAACTTCTTGACAAACTTTATACCATGGAATGGAATAAATAGTTTATCATTTTCTTTTCTTCCCAATTAGTTCTAAATTGTAGTTTTAGTTTATATCTGTCACACTACATTTAAGTTGTAAAAATGCCAGATAAAGACTATTAACAGTATTAATGTTTTTAATGCAGTAATTGTCATTAGGCAATTTATAGCTAAATGCTGTTTAGTCTTGTGATTTATATATTATGGAATTCCATTTTTATTCTGTTTAAAAAGTGAACTTATTTCTGTAATATGTTATCCTTCTGGAACAGGATCCTTATCCAGGCTGCTGTCCTTACCTTATTTACAAGCATTATTTACAGTATAGAATGGTATTGTTTTACACTGTAGAGGTAAAACTGGGGACCTGTCTAAGTAAAATCTATGGTATTTAGATGGGTATAGAAGTTAAAGCTTGGCTCTTCAACATATCCCTTAATGTTTAAATATTATGGTACCAAATGAAAGAGAAATTAACAGTCCAGCCATTAGAATACAATTTCAACTAGTTCCCTATTTTACTAATGACCTATTTTTTTCTCTTTCTGTCTTCTAAAAAATTATGACAACTATAATCCTGTGATATATTTTCCCCACTATTAGAGGGACTGATAAAAAATAACAGTTATTTCATCTTTGGCTTCTTAATAAGCGGATTCTCTTGTTAGACTTAGATACCCAGATCTTAATAAGATCCTGTTGTCAAGAATATCAAGGACATACTAATTTACATTTGTCTCTGGGCTGGAATTAGTATCGGAAAACACTGAATTTTCTGCAATTGATTCCTGTCCTTAAGCTCATAGTGTATTTCAGAATTGTGTTTCTATTTTAATATTTAGAATTCTGTAATTTTTTTGGCCTTTCATATATACATCCTTCCATGTTTGTGACATTGGTATGATTATCTCTCCTTTCTCCACAATTCCCATGCCTCTCACATTCCTTACACATTTAAGCTTCCCACCTTAAATTTCTTTTCTCATCATACACTTTTTACTCACATTATGTTGTACAACCAAGGGGGCTGAAACACAAAGTTTTAAGTACTTATTTCTATCTGTGTTTTAAGTTTTTCTACTGTTGGCCTTTTGAGTAGGTAATTCTCTTTCTACTATCAAAGCATTTATAATTTTCCTTTCATTTTGTCAAAGTTCCATTGGAATATATGGGATTGTGCAGTTGGTAAATAAAAGCAAGAATCTTAGACTGTACTTGCTTTTTATTTTTTATTGTTTTAATTGAAAAAAAATTTTACTGTCTTTATTTTTTATTTTGAGAGATAGAAACAGAGAGCAAGCGGGGGAGGGCTAGAGAGAGAGGGAGACAGAGAAATCTGAAGCAGACTCCAGGCTCTGAGCTGTCAGCACAGAGCCCGATGCGGGGCTGGAGCCCATGAACCATGAGCAGAAGTTGGACGCCTAACCAATGGAGGCACCCAGACGCCCCTGCTTTTTTTTTTTAAGTTTTTTTTTTTTTTTTAATTTATTTCTGAGAGAGAGACACAGCATGAACAGAGGATGGTCAGAGAGAGAAGGAGACACAGAATCTGAAACGGGCACCAGGCTCTGAGCTAGCTGTCAGCACAGAGCCCAAAATGGGGCTCGAACACAGGAACCGTGAGATTATGACCTGAGCTGAAGTCAGACCCTTAACCGCTTAACCCATTGAGCCACCCAGGCGCCCCAGTCTGTAGTTGCTTTTACATGAAGAATGCCTTAAAGATACAGAAGGAGCTGTTGAGAGTGGATACCTATGGAGAGTTATGAAAATAGGGTGGAGAAGAGGAACTTTCCTTTACCTAAACAATTCAGAAAAGTACAATTTTTTAGATTGAGGGTGTATCACTTTAATAATAAAAATTTTAAGAGGCATAGCATGTAGGGAACCTTAGATGATCAAGAATTAAATTCTGAAGAAAAACAAGAATTGAATTCTGGTCAAACTCTATTTTAAAAAATTGGTGGGGGATGCTTGGGTGGCTCAGTCGTTGAGTCGGTCTTCGGCTCAGGTCATGATCTCACAGTTCATGGGTTTGAGCCCCACATTAGGCTCTGTGCTGACAGCTCAGAGCCTGGAGCCTGCTTTGGATTCTGTATCTCCCTCTCTCTGCCCCATCCCCATTTGCACTCTGTTTTTCTCTCTCTCTCAAAAATAAATAAACATTAAAATAAAAATAAGGCTTACAGAGATGGTGATTTGTAGATCACAGAGTGGGAAAGCCAAGACTGAAAAGTGCAGGCACCCTGACATATCTAGTGCTTATATCATTTTGATTCTGCCATGATGAACATTATTTACATTTGCCTCATAACTATTTGGTTATCTTAAATGATTGTTAAAATAATACCAAAAAAGAGCAAGGAACATATTTTTATATGTCTTACGCAGGCTTCAATACATTTCATCTTTTTACAATTGAACAAATGTTCCCTGAGGCTCTGATACGTGTGAGGTACTCCAGTAGGAATCATAGGAAATATGTATATCAGACAGTCTCTGCCTTTGGAGAGCTTGTGGTTTAGGGGTGAAAATGACAAGAACACTTTAGCCATTCCTTCACCATACATTTACTGAACACTTATTAGGGGTCAGGCCTTGTTCTGAGTGTTAAGGATGCAGGAGAACCAAGAAAAAGAATCCCAGTAACTGTTGTAAGGAAAGTTATGATCTAATAGAGAAAAGAAACAAATGTTCCTATGAATTGTAATGCTGTGTGATAAATACAAAAATAAAGATACAGCAAAATACCAAAAAATGAAAAATACAACACATCTTAGAATAATACAGTAGAAAAATATACTGAAGGAAAATGATGAACTGAGTTACAAATGGAGACACTTAGAGACTGAGGACCTGATGGAGTAAAGTGGTAGTGAAAGATGTAGAAGGATTAAAGATTGTGGTCAGACAGTTGAATGCTAGAGTTAATTGTTTCAGAGGTGGGGCAAGTCCAGTGTTAACATGATTTAACGTGCAGCCTTGGGAGTGAGTTTCTGAAAACTCACTCGGGTAAAAGTAAAATCCATTTAAGTCAAGGAGCTCTAAGTATACCCATTCTGACGGTGACTGTTAACAAGTATTTATTGGGGGGGCGTTAGGTGGTAGAGACGCAAACGTAATTTAGATAAGTCCCTCCTTCAAAGAGTCGCCTTCTGTCTGAAACTTTTTCTGATTCACCCCTACTCCCAGATAAAATAGATTGGTTCTTTATGTCCCTGTATCCCTTAGATTAGTGTCCGTCTATTTCACTTAATTTTGTTGTTTTTGTTTGTATGTTATCTTTCTCACCTAGACAGTAAGGTTCTTGGGATAGGAACACAAAGTTGTTTTTGTATCATCAGCAGCTAGTATAGTATGTGATGCCACATATAATTTGCACTCAATAAAATACATATTGAGTTGATGATCTTCTAAGCTAAAAAAAAAAAAAAGGAGAGAGAAAGATAGAAATAGGGATGCCTGGGTGGCTCAGTCAGTTATGCATCCAACTCTTGGTTTTGGCTCAGGTCATGATCTCGTGGGTTTGAGTCCCACATTGGGCTCTGCACTGGCAGAGCCTACTAGGGATTCTCTTTCTCTCCGTCGCTCGCTGCTCCTCCTCCACTTGTGCACTCTCTCTCACTCTCTCTCAAAATAAATAAACTTTTAAAAAAGGATAGAAATATAAACAAAAAATTAAAAACATACTATGATAAAGGCAAATGAAATGAACTCACTAGAGCAGTGATGCTTCATCTGGTTGCATATTGGAATGACCTAGAGATCTTTTTAGAAAATACCTCTGCCCCTTTCCCAGGGGTTCTGATTTAATTGCATCAGTAGTTTTTAAAAGCTTTTCAGCTGATTCTAATATAAAGCCAGCATTGAAGACCATAGCCCAGAAGGGAAGAATGATTAATGCTGTGCATTTGAGAAGAACTTTCCCACCTGATTAGGACTTCACTGAGTAGATAGTCACAGCAGGCTTTTCCTTAAATGTCAGTAGGTCTTACAGAATAGAATATTTATCTGTTCTTCGAGCCATTACACTACACATGTATGTTTAGCCTATTCATCTGATCTAGGGTTAAATCAGAATAGTGATCGACTAAGCCACTTGGAGAGCTGTCTAGTTGTTTTGTTTTGTTTTCCTCCATAAGAACATACTTCAGAGTACCAAGTACTTTTCCAAAAAACTTCTAATTTTTTGCCCCAAGCCAAAATAATTGAATTACACTGTATTGTCAATCAAAGGTGACTATTACCCTTACTTTAAATATATCTTTCATATTATAGTTGGCTTCTGAACAACACAGGGGTTAGGGGTACCAAACCCTCTGCAATAGAATATCTGAATGTAACTTTTGACTACCCCAAACTTTAACTGCTAATAGCCTACTGTTGACCAGAAGCCTTACTAATAATGTAAACAATCAGTTAACATATTTGTACATGTTATAGACTATATTCTTACAATAAAGTAAGCTAGAGAAAAGAAAATGTTCCTAAGAAAATCATAAGGGAGAGAAAATGTGTTTACAATATTGTTCTGTATTCTTTATAGAAAAAAATCCCAAGATTAAGTGGACACATGCAGTTCCTACCTGTGTTGTTCAAAGGTCAAGTGTATGTGGTTCTTGAATATTGTTCATTTCACTTTAGCACTCTGTGAGCTATAACTTTGTAGAGGGTAGTAAGATGGATAGTTTCATAAAAACACATGGATTTGGTACCTACTTAGCTCATCTGATAGCATCCTCTGATTTTATACATATATGTATTTTTTTTTTAACTTTATTTTTGAGAGGGTGAGAGAGACAGAGCATAAGAGGAGGGGAGCAGAGAGAGAGAGAGGGAGACAGAATCTGAAGCAGGCTCCAGGCTCTGAGCTGTCAGCACAGAGCCTGACGTGGGGCTCAAACCCAAGGACCATGAGATCATGACCTGAGCCGAAGTCGGATATTCAACTGACTGAGCCACCCACGCGCCCCTACATACATGTATTTTTTAAGGGTTTCCAGTATTACTTCTTTGAAACATTTTGGTCATAAACCACATCTGTCTTTCTTCTCTTTCCATACTTTACACCACAGGAGGCAATCAGCCAAATCCAGAATATGGGAAATTTTACTAAATAACCAGATTCTTCAAAAACTAAATGTCATGGGGTGGAGGAGGAGTGATGGGAAGAGAGGGAAAACTGTTACAGACAAAAAGCAGACCAACCAAATGCAAGGTGTGGACTTTATTTGGATCCTGATGTTAACAAGAATAAAAGATACCTTTGGGGTAATCAGGGAAATGTACTTGGCATTAAATGATTTTAATGAATTATTGTGAATTTTCTTAGGTATATTTAAGACATTGTGGTAAAGTCCTTATCTATAAAGATACATATTGAAGTATTTACAAGTGAAATGAAATGTACTCCCACCACCCAACCCCAAAAAAGTTGAGAAATAGAGCAACGTTGGCAAACATTTCTATTTTGAATTGGAGTAAAATTGCATGGGGATTCATTTTACTAGATTTTTTTTCTGCTTTTGTGTATATTTGAAAATATCTATAATAAAAACTTTTAAAAGGTTGAACTGTGATTAAGAAAGCTGCTTTGATAGAACTTCTTTTACAGAGTGTGTCCTAGCATACTCTATGTTTTGACTAAATCAGCAATTGGTAAAGTGATGCTTCAACTTCGTGTCTTTTATTTTTGGTAATTTCTTCCATGCCCTCACTAATTCTTTTTTTTTTTTTAATGTTTTATTTATTTTTGAGAGAGAGAGACAGCGTGAGCAGGGGAGTGTCAGAGAGAGAGAGGGAGTCACAGAATCCAAAGACAGGCTCCAGGCTCTGAGAGAACTGTCAGCACAGAGCCCGATGAAGGGCTCAAACCTACTAACCATGAGATCATGACCTGAGCCAAAGTCAGACGTTAACCGACTGAGCCACCCAGGCGCCCTACCCTCACTAATTCTTTTCCACCAAAGGCCTTATTTTTTTCCTGTCAGTGGCATGTTTCTTGCTTCCAGATTCTCATAAATCTTGCTTTGATATTGTTTACCGGAATGGAAGACAAGAAAGAGGACATTCCTGGGCACCTTTGAAAGTAATACTTTGCCATTTCAAAGTTATTAGAATAAGAGGAAAGTTTCTAATGCTGACATTTAAGATCATTTGTAATGACCTGTGCGGATGATATTTTGCTGTGAACTTTGGGTTATAGCTGCCTCTCTTTTTGTCTCCTCTGCCTAGACTCTGAAATAGCAAGACCTTGGTGCAAATTCTCTCTCTCTCTCTCTCTTTTTAAGTTTGTTCATTTATTTTGAGAGAGTGAGCACAAGTGGGGAACAGGCAGACAGAGAGGGGAAAAAAAAGAGAATCCCAAGCAGGTTCCATGCCATCAGTGTGGAGTCCGAGGCAGGGCTTGAACTCAACAAACCATGAGATCATGACCTAAGCTGAAATCAAGGGTCAGACGCTTAATTGACTGAGCCACCCAGGTGCCCCAACCTTTATGCAGACTGTAAAAAAGATAACTCCTCTAGGCTTCGCCAGAAAAGGACAAACTGGATTTCAATGCCCAACCCCTGCCCTTTCCGTGTGACACCATCTCACAGCAGCTGCCTCTGGTGGGTTCATTGAATCAGAATAATGCAGATGATACGTGTTTAAGCTCTTGGAGAGGTCTTTTCTTGTTGTTGTTTCCTTTTTCTTTTTTGTAGAGAAAGATGAAAGATTTATGTGATACGAAGAGAAACCAGAGTATGGTGATGGGTTTCGTAGCAGTACATACGAAACCTTGGAGGGGTATATTGTGGAAATTATGAAAGCATTCTATTTTGTGAATGTGTAAAACAATGTGTTATTTTAATGCTTTTTCATAAGTAAATAAGAAAATAAGATGTTCCTCATTACAGTCCTGTGATTAGTGCTTTGGTGTATTGTGTAGAACCCCAGCAATTATAAATGAAGTTATGAGCGCAAAACTGCAGAACATAGAGCACGCACACAGCAGACACACAAGGCACCTTGCTTTAACTGCAGAAGTTCAATAGTTGATGAATAAGAAATATTATTACCATATTTGCTCAGTTCTAAAGCATACATTTGTCATCTTTTTAACATTTCTGACATTGAGGTGCATTTTACTTTTGAAGAATTTTGAACTACTGTTAAATCATTGGTGGAACTTAAGAGCAAAATTTCAGAATCAAGTCAATATTGTAAATAAATCAGTCTGAAAGGCTGTGCACAGTCTGAAATTTTGAAGTTACCTTTAGATGTCTACTGAAAAACTGGGAGGGCTGAAGCTTGTTTTTCTTCTTAAAATGGAAGTTTTTGTAGTTGACAAGCCCAGAGATAGAAAACAAAAGTTGTGTTCTTAGGAGATAACAGGTAATATGTTTAGGTTTTAATCCTAACTTTAGGGTTTTTTTTTTTTTTTTTAATATTTTTATTTATTTCTACGGGAGAGAGAGACACCGTGAGCAGGGAGGGTCAGAGAGAGAGGGAGTCACAGACTGAAACAGGCTCCAGGCTCTGAGCTGGCAGTCAGCACAGAGCCCGACGCGGGGCTCGAACCCACGAACCGCGAGATCATGACCTAAGTGAAAGTCGGACGCTTAACCGACTAAGCCACCCAGGCGCCCCTTGTTTTTCATTTTAAAGTTCCCTGTTCGCTTAGAGCTGGGTTTCAGTCTCCACTTTCTTGACTAAATTGGTCAGTGGAGTCTTCTGCTTTGCATTTTTATTACTGCATTGCTAAGCCTTATACTTTTCTAATGGTCTTGAGAAATCCATGCAAGATATTCAATTAGTAGCATTCCTCTTTTTATTTTTCTGTTATTTGTTTTTTTATTTAAAAAAAATTTTTTTAATGTTTTATTTATTTCTAGGAGAGAGAGAGAGAGACAGAGTGAGCAGGGGAGGGTCAGAGAGAGAGGGAGTCACAGACTCTGAAACAGGCTCCAGGCTCTGAGCTGGCAGTCAGCACAGAGCCCGACGCGGGGCTCGAACCCACGAACCGCGAGATCATGACCTAAGCGAAAGTCGGACGCTTAACCAACTAAGCCACCCAGGTGCCCCTTGGTTTTTTTTTTTTTTTTTTTTTAGAGCAGAAGGGCAGGGGAGCGGGGGNNNNATGCGAGTGGGACAGAGGGGCAAAGGGACAGAGAGAGAAAAAGAGAGAACCTCATGCAGACTCCAAACTCAGCATAGTGCCAGATGCAGGGCTGGATCCCATGACTCTGGGATCATGACCTGAGGTGAAATCAAGAGTCAGATGCTCGATTGACTAAGCCACCCAGGCACCACAATATTCCTGTTTTTACAGTCAGAACCATTTGGTTGATAGTTTTAATTTTTGGCCAAGTGGCACTAGAATTTCCTAATTTTCTCCATTTTACCACAAAAATCTGCTTTTATTTAGGGGTAAGACTATTCAGTTTTTATACAGCTGGTTTGAAAATAATAAGTTTAAAAACTCTTATATATTGGGGTGCTTGGGTGGCTCAGTCGGTTGAGTGTCCAACTCTTGATTTCTGCTTAGGTCATGATCTCACAGTTCAGGAGCTTGAGCCCTGCATCGGCCTCTGTACTGGCAGCAAAGAACCTCCTTGAGATTCTCTCTCTGTCTCTCTCTCTCTCTCTAAAAATAAACTTAAAAAAAATCTTTTTAACCCTTGCATAAACAGTACATTTTCACTTTGAGGAGCTATGAGAAATCGGGGCAAACTGAAATTTATCTTATTTGAGAGCATTTGTATTTAACATGTGAGCTTTTTTTTTATACATCCAGAAATAATATTTTCACAACTGATTATTTACATCCTAAATTATTTTTTAAATATTTTTTTATTTAAAAAGTTTTAGGGGCGCCTGGGTGGTTCACTTGGTTCAGTATCAGACTCTTGATTTCAGCTCAGGTCATGATCTCAGTTTGTGAGATCAAGCCCCGCATTGGACCCTGCTTGGCATTCTCCATCTCCCTTGCTCTCTGCCCATCCCCCACTTGCTCCTACACACTCTCACACTGTTTCTCTCAAAATAAACATTTTTTAGATAAAATTAAAAATTTTTTCCATAGTTTTACGGTGTACTAATTTCCAATAGAAGTCTAAGAATTATTAGGAAATAGAAAACATTCTTCCCTATTAGATGAAAAATTATGTTTTGAAATTTTTTCATTTAAAATAAAGTCATTTTCTTCAGAGCTATGATGGGATTTCTCATCCAAGAGAAAATTGAAACTGATGAGGTTAAGTAACCTGCCCAAGGTCATACAAGTAATAAATTGAAGAATAGTAATTTACACCCAGGTGTGTGTGTGATTTTAATTTCAGTATCCCTGTTACTACACTTTCTCTACTAACATTAGTTGGCTGTATTGAAGCATTTAGTAAGCAACAAAGGCATAGTAGAAGAAGTATAAAAGAAATACAGCTTTTATGTTCAGTGTACATTTTTTAAGTTTTTTGTTTGGATTGGGGGCATGAAAGGAAATAGGATTTTTTGTTTGTTTTTTCAAAAGAAGGTAGTAAAATGACATGTTTCCCGAATAATTTTAAGGTTCTTTGTTCCTAAAAGGAAATCTGACCTAAAAGTGTCTTTTTTTTTTTTTTTTAAAGATTTTATTTTTAAGTAATCTCTACACCTAACATGGGGCTCAAACCCACAACTCTGAGATCAAGAGTCACATGCTCCACCACCTGAGCCAGCCAGGTGTCCCTATTTCAGTGCCTTTTAAATAAATGGCCCGCATATACCCAGGGCAATTTAATAGTGATAAATTATACAGTTATTCATTTAGGCACATTAGTTCATCCTCTCTAAAGTTAATATTCATATTTTGACCCAAGTTTCAGTAGTAGTAATAATTGTGTTTTGGTTTTGGTTTTTAGTAATCTCTACCCCCAACATGGGGCTAGGTCACAACCCTGAAATTGGCAAGCACACGTTGTACCAACTGAATCAGGCATCCTATAGTTGTTTTAAAATGTCTGTTTTAAAATGGAGTTTTGGGGGTGCCTTGGTGGCTCAGTGGAGCATCCAACTCCTGATTTTGGGTCAGGTCATGGGATCGAGCCCTGAATCAGACTCTGTGCTGAACATGGAGTCTGCTTGAGATTCTCTCTCTCTCTCTCTCTCTCTCTCTCTCTCTCCCCCCCCATCCTCTGCCCCTCTCCCCTACTTGTGTGCACATGTGTACTCTCTGTCCCTTTCAAAATAAAATGGGAGTTTTGTTGGAAGGAAGGAAGCAATAACTTATTTAAAAACAAATACTTGGGGGCGCCTTGGTGGCTCAGTCAGTTGAGCGTCCAGCTTCAGTTCAGGGCATGATCTCACAGTTTGTGGGTTCGAGCCCCACGTTGGGCTCTGTGCTGACAGCTCAGAGCCTGGAGCCTGCTTTGGACTCTGTGTCTCCCTTTCTCTCTGACCCTCCCCTGCTCATGTTGTCTCTCTCCCTCTCTCTCAAAAATAAGTAAAACATTTAAAAAAATAAAAATAAAAACAAAAACTTGTTCTCTGAGGTGAAATTAACAAGAAAATTTTGTTTTGAATTGTATTTTCATTTTTAGAAATATATCTTAAGTTTTGACAATATGTTGTGGTTTCATTTCCTATGCATTGTTTGTAGTGTTGACTAGAAGCCTATCTAGCAAGTATTTCATATTAAAGAATGAAGTATCATACATCAGAAATGAAATTCTGAGTGAGTTAGTAGTCCATGTTCATACGTTTTTGGTTGGTGATTCTTGGGTCCTACAATATCTAGGCTGTAATCACATTAGACTGATGATAAAGATGGGCAGCCTTATACAGGGAGTTGTAATACCGTGAAGAAGGAAACAGTGGAAGCTGAGGACTCTAGAGTGCACAAAGGCTTTTTTTTTTAATTTTTAATGTTTTATTTATTGAGAGAGAGAGAGAGAGACAGCGTGAGCAGGGGAGGGTCAGAGAGAGAGGGAGATAGATAATCTGAAGCAGGCTCCAGGCTCTGAGCTAGCTGTCAGCACAGAGCCAGACGTGGGGCTTGAACCCACGAACTGTGAGATCATGACCTGAGCTGAAGTCGGACGTTTAACTGACTGAGCCACCCAGGCGCCCCCACAAAGGCTTTTAATAATGCCTTCTTTAATATTTGGGTCAGCAGCCAAAATAGGTGATGTAGCTATCAAATTGGCTAGATTCTTTCTGTTAGTGAAGAATCACACCTGTAATGGTGTGTTGTGCCCTCAAGGTTTTATGCTTACACTGTGTTGTACTTACAGAATTGGTTTAATATCGACTTTTATTATATAGTGAGGTAGATAACATGATTGTGAGCTCCTTGAGGGCAGGAACAGTGTCTTTTTCTCCATTGTATTCCTATGTCCTGGCACATAGTGGGCACTCAAATATGTATTGAATAATGCATGACTTCTTCAGCTTCATGAGATTTTCCTGACATTTTGATTTGGAAAAGTCTCTTTCTTACAATGCAGTATTATGAATCCATCAGAAAATAATGTCTGATGTATTTATTGTCTTTCAGTTGTTAGCCCCAACACATGTTATATATTCATCACTGATGCCATTTTATAAAAACCCATTTTCATAGACAATTTTATGTAATTGTGAGATTTAAGAGTTTAAAGTTCTTACTATCCATGGTGGTCTTCACCAAAGTAATTGATAAACTCTATAGTTCTTTCTGTAATTGTCTACATAAGGCAAAATTTAGAATTTGTGATCATTTCAATATTTTAAACCCCTATTTACTGTCCAGTGTCTGAAGGGGAAAAAGGGTTTGCTGATATGTTAGGGAAAATATATATACATTTTCTACTTAAGAATGAGAGTTTGTATGCTTTTCTAGCTATAGCTCTAAATTTAAGTAATGAACTGCCAGTAATATGTTTACAATCCTCTTTAACATAGTGATGGAGCTTAGTATGTAAATAGTGCTGGTCCATGAGCTGTCTGTGAGGAGGTAAGTTCAGAAATTGAAAGCTTTAAAACACTTGCTCAGCAGTTTGATAGAGCAATTTTATGTCAAATCTTTTTTTTTTTTTTTTTTTTTTTTTTTTTTTATTTTTTTTTTTTTTTTTTGNGTCAAATCTAATAATAAAAATTAGAACTTGTGTTTTGATATTTTTCTATTCTAGTAATTCTTTTTTATTATTTTTTTTACAAGATTTTTAGCTCACAATGAATTCTGAATATAAAGAAAAATATTCCTTTACCAGCGATCATTTGCAAAGCACTGTTCTTTTGAATGTTTGCCCGACCTTCTGAATGATACCACATGAGGTAGTGTTTCTCTACCAGTGGCCCTTTAAAGCCTGTCAGGGAGTAGGTTAGTCCTTTATGCAAGTCTGATATTTTCCTTAAGAATACCTGCTCTAACACATGACCTCTTTCTTCTCTTAAAATTTGAAGATAAGAAGTTAAAATATTTGAAAATTCTGTGCTTTTTTAGAAATCTGTAATTCAGACATTTTAATGAAATTGTTTAATTCAGATCTTTTTCCTGTCAAACAACATCTCCTAATAAGACAAATTTATTGTTAGAAAGATTTATAGAATAAAGAGTATGAAGGGTTTATTGCTATGTAAACTTCATGAAGAGTTTACTGAGGGTACAACGTAATTAACCTTTGTTGTTCAAAGTTGATCATAAATTTACCTTGATCAAGAAAATTAAAGCATAATGTAGTTTTCTACTTATATTTAGTTGCTGGCTGGCAGTTACAATGATATGATGAAAATGTCTATCCTGAATATTTTGAAGTAATAACTTACTACATTAGAAGCAACTGTTTGGGGGGAGAAAAACAACTGCTTGCAAGTAGATTCCACTTTGTTTACTATTTGTTGTAAAAACACCATTTGTAATAAGCCAAATACTATAAGCACAAAACTGTCTACTGGTTACACTTTTGAGGGTTCTCTCAAGTGTGGCTGGATCTCAATAGTAGATAAAGCACTCTGAATGGTATCTTCAAATTACAAGAGTTTTGGAGAGATTCATAAGATTTGAATCTGTTTCCAGATCAGCATCCGTTTTTCTTTGCACACCATCCCCACTAAATGTGTGTGTGTCTATGAGAGACTGAATTCTGTGGAAAAGGTGTAAACAGATGAGCTAAATCTACATTGTGTATGTCAAGGAAGGGCTACTGTTCTGTTTTACACTTTTCCAGCTTTTTAATACCATGCTAGTAGTACCTTTAGTCAAATTCTAGATGCATTTTTTATTTTTTTAAAAGAATACTATTTAATATGTTACTAAGTCCTTAACAACATACCTGAAAAATGCTCTCAGAAATGAACAGAATGACATTTGGTAAAATTCACGTATTCAAAATGTGTGTGGTTTTTAACTCCAGAGATTTTGCTTACTGCTCACTTATAGAAGTTTTCTTGCATCATAAATTCATTTTCAGCATGCATTAGTAGATTCCTAAGAATCATTTCAGCAAGACATAGTGTGGTTCTAGGTTATTTGTGTATGGCTTTTGTATAATACAGTTCTCAGGTTCCGAGAAGGAAGAGGAAATGTATATACGATTCGCTCTAAAATTGAGTGATGTAGTATAACAGTAGAGTACAACCTGGAAGAGAACCCTTCTGTTGAAAATACTTTTCCACTTACTTTCCCTTAATTCTTCAAGTCCTTTCACTAAATGTAATTTGTCTTTGTCTTTTTAAATAAATGGGTTGAATAAAACAAAATGCTGGTTGTCATGAGTTGTTAGCTCTGATTAAAAATAAGTAATTGGATAGTGTAGCACAATAAATTGTACTTTCAAAATATTACCCATAGTGGGCATGCTTTTTAAAAAACAAACATAATGTCAAAAAGTTTTACTGAAACTAGTAATATAAATAATATATAATATTTGGCCTAATGTACAAAGCACTATGGGAGTAATGCCATTATAAATGCCCTTTTGCCCTAGCCTGGGCTTATGTCTTACTACTAAAAAATACCATAGGGGCACTTTGGTGGCTCAGTCAGTTATGCTTCCAACTCTTAGTTTCAGCTCAGGTCATGATCACCAGGTTTTGTGAGTTCTAGCCCCACGTTGGGCTTTGTGCTCATGGTGCAGAGCCTGTTTGAGATTCTCTCTTCTCCCTCTCTCTCTCTGCCTCTCCCCTGCTCTTGTTGTCTCTATCTCTAAATAAATAAACAAACTAAGAAAAAAAAAAGATTTGAAAGAAATACCATAGATTTTTTTAAATGTAAAACTAAATATTTCAAACTTGTATGGTGACTCATTTCAAACAACATTCAACACTGTAAAATCAAAGCACAGGACTAGCATTTATGTAGCTGCCTAAATTTTATGTGAAATGGAATTTGACCCATAAGTGCTTTGCTCCATACTCACATCTAAAGATCTTTTTAAAGATAATCGCTGTATTTTTTCCAACATTTTATTATGAAATTTTAAAACATACAGAAAAACTGTAAGGCTTTTGGTAAACACCCATATCTTTATCCTCCAGATGCTACAATATGTATATAACATTCCGCTATATTTGTCTTACCATATATCTATCTCTTCCATTGGATTCATCTATTTTTAAGACATTTTGAAATAAGTTGTGGGCATCAGTTATGCTTCAACTCTAAACTCTTTTATATGCATATGATTAATGTGTAATGTATAACGTAAAATGTTTCCGAGATTCATCCATGTTATTGAATGTGTCAGTAGTTTGTTCCTGGTAATTGTTGAGTAATACTGTATTGTATGAATATTGCATGAATATACTACAGGTTGTTTATCTTATTGATGGACAACTGGGGTGTTTCCTATTTGGGCTGTTATGAATAAAGCTTTATAAACATACTTGTTTGGGGCGCCTGGGTGGCTCTGTCAGTTAAGCATCTGACTTCGGCTCAAGGCATGGTCTTACAGTTGGTGGGTTCAAGCCCCACCTCTGGCGCTGTGCTGGCAGCTTAGAGCCTGGAACCTGCTTCAGATTGTGTCTCCCTCCCTCTCTGCCCCTCCCCCACTTGTGCTCTGTCTCTCTCTCTCTCAAAAATAAACAAAAAATGTTTAAACATACTTGTTCAAAATTTATAGAAAGGGCACTTGGGTATCTCAGTTGGTTGAGTGTCTATCCAACTCTTGATTTGGACTCAGGTCATGATTCCAAAGTCATGGAATCAAGCCCTGTGGTCATGGAACATACTTAAAATTGTCTATCTCCCTCTCTCCCTCTGTCCTTCTCTTCTGCTCCCTCTCCCTCTCTCTCTCTCAAATTAAAAAAAAAAAAAAGACAAAATTTTAAAAAGCTGCCAGACCTTTTTCCAAAATGGTTGTATTATTTTATATTCCCACCAACATTTGTTCTACATCCTTGCCAGAAGTTTTAATGGTGATTTTAATTTGCATTTCCTGAAAAATCAATGATTTTGAGCACCTTTTCAAGTGCTTTTTAGCCATTTATGTAATTATCTTTGTGAATTGTCTATTTAAATCTTTTTCTAAATTTTGTATTGAGTTTTTTGTCTTACTATTTAGTTGTAGAGGATTTTTATATATTCAACACATAAGTCCTTTGTCAAATACATGTTTCATGAATATTTTCTCCCGGTCTCTGATTGTGTGTTTATTTTCATAATAGTGTCAGTTTATTGTATTTTTTCAGTGTTTTGTTATGAAAATTTTCAAACATACAGAAAGTTGAAAGACTTTTATATAAGTGAACACCTGTCCCACCACTCAGAATCTATCATTAACATTTTATTGTACTTTTCCTAACACGTATTTATCCATCTTTCTTACTGCATTTCAGGGTAAATTGCAGATATCAGTTCACCTCTCCCAGATACTTCAAAATGCATATTATTAATTAGAATTCAGTATTTGTAGTGATGGTAATATTCTACATCTTGTTAAGAGTTTAGGATTCCATAGGTGTATGCATTCATCAAAAGTTAGCTAGTGTTCATTTAAAATTAGATGAAAAGTTCACCAAAAAAAAAAAAGCTACAGGGATGCCTGGGTGGCTTAGTTGGTTAAGTGGCCGGCTCTTGATTTCGGCTCAGGTCATAAGCTTGAGGTCAAGAGATTGAGCCCCACGTCGGGCTCTGTGATGACAATGCGGACCCTGCTTGGGACTCTTTCCCTTTCTCTCTGCCTCTCCCCTGCTCACACTCTCTCTCAAAATAAATAAATAAATACATGTATAAATATATTTAAAACCTACAAATACTGAATTCTAATTCAGTATTCCTACGTCCCCCTCCCCCCAGAGGCAGCCATTGTCCTGTTTTTTGTTTTTTGTGGTTTTTTTTTTTTGCACCATAGATTAGTTTTGCCTGTTGTAAAACCTCATATAGTGGGGTTCATATATTGTGCACTCTTTTAAGGCTGCTTTCACATAGCATGATGTTTTGATATGCATTCATATTGTTGCTTGTATCACTGAGTCATTCCTTTTTTATGTCTCAATAGTAATCTTTTGTATGAATACGTCACAGTTGGTTTATCCATTCTGCTGTGAATATACACTGGGTTGTTTCCAGTTTTTGGTTATTGTTAATAAGCAGGTATGAATATTCTTGGACAAGTCTTTTTGTGGGAATATGTTTTCATTTGGGGGGATAAATACCTAGGAGTGCAATTGCTGGGTTATAGGGGAGAGTACTAGACCTTTTCCCAAAGTGGATGAAACAATTTACACTGAGTAACAATCCGTGAAAGTATCCTTTGTTTAATATTCTCACAAGATTTGCTGTTTGCAGTCTTATCCGTTTTAGCCATTAGTGTGGATATGCAGTGGTACTTCATTGTGGTAGTTTATTGATATTTAAATTTTATTTATTTTTTAAGTAGTCTCTACACCCAATGTGGGGTTCCAACTTACAACCCCAAGATCCGGAGTTGCAGGCTCTACCAACTAAGCCAGGCAGGTGTCCCATTGTGGTAGTTTATTGTAGTTTAAATATCGTTCCCTTATATCCTACCTTCCTATCTAATCAGTGTCCATACAGCACTCCCCTCAGCTTTACCAGTTCCCCTCTACACCCAGCTTTTTCTGTCTTAACTTTAACTTTGTTTTCAATGTTTTATGCCATTGCACTTTTATCTATAGTCCACTCTAGGAGAGAACTACTTTAAAATTGTTGAGCATCGTGGTATCAAATCATCGAGTTTGGTAAATAAATACTCCTATCATAGATCAACAGGAATATTTTACCTTCCTACTTATTTGGTTTGTGAATATTTTTAGAGGGGAGAGGTGACAGGATAACATTTGTACACAGACTTATATGCACAAGCTGTGCACAGATGTATAACACAAGTCATTGTTCTTGTCCATCAACTGTAGATTAGCAGTAGTTCAACTCTCTTTATATAATAAATATGAAAGGCAAGATCCTATTGGAAATAGCCAGTGGCACTGAAGTAGTAAAGAATTTGGAACCCAGAATCTACTCTTGAAATTTTCAACAATTTGGTAGTTAAGTAAGTTCCTTTGAGTTGGAAGTGTGGGAAAATCACTAAGGCACTACCACACTTAACTTATGTTTCTTTCAAAAATTAAATAGTTAAAAAAGACTTCTTAGGGGGCGCCTGGGTGGCTCAGTTGGTTGAGTGTCCAACTTCGGCCCAGGTCATGATCTCACGGTTCGTGAGTTGGAGCCCCACATTGGGCTCTGTGCTGACAGCTCAGAGCCTGGAGCCTCCTTCAGATTCTATGTCTCCCTCTCTCTCTGACCCTCCCCTGCTCATGCTGTCTCTCTCTCTCTCTCTCTCTCCCTCAGAAATAAATAAAACATTTTAAAAAATTAAAAAAAAAAAGGCTTCTTAGGTGATAAACTTCTTTTTCCCATATAGTAGTAGTTTGTGATCTTGGCTGCTTGTTTGAACCATCTGGGAAATAGAGGAGCTTTTAAAACCTTATTGCCCAGACTCCAGAGCAATTAAATTACAGTATCTGGGATAGGACTCAGGCATTAGTATTTTATAAATTTCCCTAGGTGATTACAGTGTGCAGCCAAGGTTACAAATCAGTCCTATCTGGGAACCCATGAAATAAAATTTAGGGGCGTGTGTATGAGTTTTCTTTCTGTGAAACTTCCATGCTGCCTACTAACAAGGGTATTACAGATTTTTGGTTGTGCTTTGCTGTTTACAAACTCTGACTTTAGGCAAGTTCCTTAGCCTAATGTTTCTGAGATGATTAAACCAGATCATAATGAAAAGTTTCTAATGCAATGGAGAGTACAAAGTAGGTCTTTAACAACTATTGGTTTCCTTCTCTTTTAGAAGTGGTATAGGAATAAATGAGGATTATAAACTATCATTCCTTCTCTGTTAAATTTAGTGCAGCCTTACCTGTCAGGTGTTACTAACAACAAGGCCCTTATATTACATCATGAACATGGAAGTTAACACAGGGCTCAAAGTACCAAACTCACTTATCTGCGTGCAGAGATAGACCTCATACTCTATAGTTAAAGCCATCAAATGAGCACTGGATACTGGATCTGATAAAATATACCAAGATAAATATGTTAAATGTGTTGAAGGAATTATACACCTCCTAATCAGAGGGGTTTTCTTGATTTTTTTTTCTTTAAAACACGATGTTTAAACTCTTTGTACCAAAAATAAAAAGTCTGAACTCTTTAAAAATATTTCGCTCTTTTAAACAAACTTGGACTTTGGAGAATATTAATGTCTCTTTTTGGAAGTTGTGGTATACACTACAGTATCTAGAACTATGCTTTGTAGAAAATATGTAGGCATTCATTGAATACTTAATGAGTGCTCTCATCTGGACCAAAGAAATAATTGACTATTTTTCATATGCTTCGAAATAAAGCAACAACAGAAGCTTACAAATAATTTGTTTTCATTTTCTAGATTTATGTGGTGCCAGTTTCTCTTAAAAAGGAACGTTTGTACAATGAGCGGTTCCCTAATCTTTCTCGTGTGAAATACGAGGGCAGAGGTTGAGATCATGACGTGCACACAGGGATGGAAATAACTTAAGTGAAGGAAACGAGCGGGTGAGGACGCAGTGGGCGGCAGGTCATGAATTCTGCCCACTCGCAGCTTTTGGCAGCTCTGGAAAAGCGGCCTAAAAAGTTCTTGGGATTCTTGAGCTTAACCACCATAAGCCAGGGGTGGAGTGCCTAATCGTGTGGAGTGAATGATAAACACTGTGGGAGGCGGGTCTACCAGCGTTCCACTCCCTTGGGGCTGTAGGTCACGTGAGCAGAAAGTACTTCCCTCTTCCCAGCCTCCGTCTCCCGTAGGCAGTGATTTGAGTCCGAAAGGGGCACAGCAGGGAAGAGGTTAGGTCAGGAAGGTAGAGTGGAAGGCATTGTAAATACGGAACGAGCACGGGATTTCCAACTGTAACAATGCCACACTTCACGGTGACCAAGGTAGAGGACCCAGAGGAGGGGGCAGCAGCTTCGGTTTCCCAAGACGGGGAGACCAGCTTAGCAGAAATAAAAGCCCTGATTCAGCATTCAGATGAACTAGGTGAGTACTCAACTTGGGAACTTTTGGAACCTTTGGGGGGTCTTTCCTGAAAGAAATGGTGATGACTAAAATGTTTTTAAAAATACCTCCTCAAGGATGGAGGAAAAGTATTGTGGTTAAGGTGTTTTTCAGTCAACTGTTTCACTCCCTTGTGTATCTGATAACTTCTCTTTTTTTCCCATTCTGGTTTGTTTTCCCCTACAATGAGTTCTGTGTTCATTACCTATAGGTGAAATTGAATCGGTGGCAGTGCTTGAAAAGAGTTTTCAAGTGAAAAGAAAGGCACAGTCAGAGTCAATTATGCAGAATTTGAATTTTACCTTTTGCTCAGTTTAAAATATATCTGGAAAAGTACAGAAAGGGGGAGAGCATGGTTCAGTAGTTTTGTACAGTGGACTCTGCACTCGTGCCTTCTCAGATTATCCAGTATTTTGCCTCAGTTTACCAGTTAAACATTAATTCAGTAGCTCAGGGTCTAAGAATTCTTTAATGAAAGCAGTACAGTTGATCATTATGGTGACTAGCATAACATCAGTTTTAGTAAATTTGATGAATGTTATTATCCCTGTTATTTTCTCTAAATGCTAACAGTTACAACTGCTGGCGGGATTGTGGTTTTGAATTTTTAAACATGCAATTAAAGTGTTAGTTAATACTGTATTAAAGATAGAAGTAGTTTAAAGCCCTTTATTTTTTTAAGTCTATAAATTTCACAAATTGTCAAAAAAAAACCTTCACTAGTATGTGAGTAAAGTCTAAGGGAATAAATAATCTCTCAAAATTTCTTTTAATTCCGTGATGCTAGCTTTTCCTTACAGCAAGTAACACATCATAATTTCTTTCTGTAAACTATTCACTGTCTTCTGTCTTAGGAAGCCTTCATGAGTTTTTAAGAATCTCTAACTTAAAGACAAAGGACTACAAAAAAATTCCTTTTGTTTATTTTTTCCTTTTAGTGAGAAAATTTACTAGGGGCAGATACGATTTTATGGAAACTATTTGCCAGGTTGTTTTCATTTTGCTGAATAGTCAAGGATGATAAATTGGAAGTGAGTTTAGCCTACTATGACCCTGATTCTCCGCAACTTTAGCTCACAGAAGTTAGGTTTTCTCTCCGGATCATGTATGTTTGAAGTTACACTTTCTTAGTTGCTTACGTTTGTTGCCTTTAGATTTTAATCCCTTTAGGCTTTTGGCTTTGCTGTTGTCTTAATTAATTTCACAAGATGTAAACAAGTAAAGTCTGTCTGTACCTCATTTCACTTCTCATTGCTTTTTATTTCCTTTCTTCACTACCTCTACTCTATTATTTCATCTTTACTGGTCCCGTCATGTTTGGTGAAATCTGCTTTCCTCGGATTACAACAGTGTTGAAATCATTTAATCTATTAGCAACCACCTAGAATAGCTGTAAAAGTTTTTGATAGCAACCAACTTTGTAATAAGTGACATTGCTAGGCTTAATTTATGTTTTTCCATAGTTATTGCTTTGGGGAAAAGAGTTACAGATATAAATCTAACTTGAATTTAATAAGGCTTTTTATTTTGGCGTTTTCCATGACAGCCTGAAAGTGTCCACTTGAATGAACTGTTGTTTGGTAAGTGAACAATTAATGGGAATATATTATCTAAATTGTATTTTCTTTATTGTAGGGTTAAATTAGAGGGGAAGGAGGGAAACCTATGGGGAAAACTTAATTAAAAGGGTTTTTTTTTTGGGAGGAGGATTTTTTTTTTTTTAGATTCTAACATTCTTGAGGATAGATGGTGTTTTGGGAGCAGTTGCTTGAAATGTAGTAAGTTTTAGCCCCTTGTTCTTCTGAGTTAAAAAATCTCCTAAGTTGATTGTGGTTTTGTGGCAAGCACTTCCAACGCTAGCCAGTTTTATAACCACTTTTTAAATGTTTTTCTGTCTGTATCTGTGAGGAGAGAAATATGTACTTTCATATAAATGGAACATATTTAGAAAGCAGATCATTCTTTAAAATGTGATTTTTTTTGAAGGTGAGATTTATTTGAACTAGACATATAATTTGAGATAAAATAGAAATATGAGTATGGACATAATTTAAGGTAATTTTAAGAAGTACATTAATTCCTAGCATGTTACCTACCAATCTAGTAGATCCCTGCTTATTTAAAAAAAAAATTTTTTTTAATGTTATTTTTGAGAGACCGAGAGTGTGAGCAGGAGAGGGACAGAGAGTGAGAGAGAGAGAGAGAGAGAGAGAGAAAGGGAGTGGGGGCACAGAATCTGAAGCAGGTTCCAGGCTCTGAGCTGTCAGCACAGAGCCTGATACGGGGCTCGAATTTAGGAGCGGTGAGATCATGACCTGAGCTGAAGTCGCTTAACCAACTGAGCCACCCAGGCACCCCTGCTTAATTGGTTTTAAAGGGAAAAGCAGAAACTCAGACTTTTCCTAACATCTCTTTCTTGACTACTTTCCTCCTTCCCTATCCAGATTAGGTACCCCATCCTATGTTTTCTCAGCAACCTGTCCATAGAACCACATCTGTGTTACAATCACCTGTTATATTTGTCTCTCTTACCCCAGTAGACGAACTATAGTTCCTTGAGGCTAGAGACTTTGTCAAACATTTTTGTATCTCTGGATCCAGGTGAATTGCACATAAGAGGCTATTCATGAATAGAGTTTTTCCTGCCTTTTTAATTCACTAAACACATGTTGAATGCAAATATCATGCCATGTGTTGTACATTCTTCTTAAGACTACAAATGCATAGGAAGTATAAGTTCCACACTGAAAGCAGCAGAATTGCTTTGGAGCTGGGGACCTGGCTTTGAATCCCAGTCCTACTAATTATTACTAATTAAAAGTAGTGATAATTTGTATTAATTATTACTTGAGTGACTTTGAGCAAGTTATTTAACTTCTCTAACCCTTACTTTGCTCTTGGATAAAACAAAAGGAATAACAGTACCTACTTTACATGGTAGTTGCGAATTACATGGGAAAACGAATATAAAGCACTTACTCCATGTGTGACACAGAATTCAAAAATAAGAGCCACCTTTTACTTACTGTGATTGGTTGTTTAGTAAGAACAAAAAGAAACAGCTTTGGGTACCAGATGATGGAGAGAATAATATTGCTTACAAGGAACCCTAGATGGGTATCTCCGAGGATGGGGACACAACTGATTCTTTAAGGGAGATCTAGAGAAGATTCCAAGTAATAGTAAAACAATAGCAGGAATGAGAGGAGGGTATAGAAACTGTGCAAAACAAAAGTTTAAGGCAGTTAGCACATGGGACATATGGTAAAGAGGGCTAAGAGATGAGGCTACTTAATGAAGGATTATCAGTTTCATCTTCTCTTCACTCTGTGGGAATAGTGGGTGTCAGTGCCTTTTTAGAGCTACACCGAGGCTGTCTGTGGACAGTAAGTTCTTGCCTTGAGCTACATGAGAGTAGTAGCAGAGTCAGTGTTCAAACTTCTAAATTTTATGTGCTTCCCATCACACCATGATGGGAAGTCATTATTTTTTTAAGAGTAAGTTACTTTATATCTTAATGTCCATTTGTCCACAGGATTTCATGTTATCAAATCTATGGTGGGTTTTATAGGAACAGGGCAACTGAATTTTACTATTAAACTTATTTAATCAGGTATAAATGTTACATCCATTCATGTGTGTAAGTGTTTATTGAGTTTATTAAAGTGTTTCTCTGAAATAATTGTTCTTCCCCTCACTCCTCAGATCTTCTTACAGTGTCTATGGATTAGGCAGATTTCAGCTGCTGGATTTACCTTTCACTTGATATATACAAATAGCAGATTGGAAGACTTCTCCTTTCTTTGAAATAGGATTCTAAGGAAATTTTCAGAAACAGACCTGTAACAGAAAAGAAAGGAACCTACATTGTTATTGAATAGCATGTCCAGATATTAACTGTCAAGTAGTTCAAATGGTATGAGAGCATACTATGAGAGAGATTGTGTTATATAGAATTTAAATTTTATTAACCCACAAGATGTTTGACTGCTTTTAGTTCTGCCTGTTACGCATGAAAGCTTATGTTCTAAAGGAGATGCTAGGACTACTTTCTTTTACTAACATTGAACTAGGTTGAAATACACAACTGAAGAGTTTCTTTGTATTGATTAAAACAAAATCTTTTCTAGGGGCACCTGGCTGTCCCATTCATTAAGTAGAGTCTGTGACTCTTGTTCTCACGGTTGTGAGTTCAAGCCCTGTGTTGGGTGTGGAGCCTACTTAAAACAAAAAATTAAATCTTTTCTGTAGTAAAAATTTAAAGCTTCTTGTGTGTGTCCTTTTAACTATTCACGTGGGCTTTTTACAAACCCAACTAACAAAAATTCACATCTGCTGTCTTAAAATCTGAGGTTCAAAAGTTTATCCTTTTTATTTAAAAAAAAAATTTTTTTTTTTTTGAGAGCGTGTGTGGGCAGGAGCAGGGCGAGGGCACAGGGAGAGAGAGAATCTTAAGCAAGCTCCACACCCAGCATAGAGCCTGATGTGGGGCTTGATCTCATGATCTTGAGATCACCTTAGACGAAATCAAGGGTTCAATGGTTAACTGATTGAGCCACCCACACACTCCTCAAAAGTTTATCCTTAAAAGGTGACTCAATGAGACATGTTTTTCTGCTTCCCTTCCTACCCCCTTCTATTCCATCATTGTCAGAAAGAACACCTCCCTGAAATACTTTGCCAATTCTTTTTACTATGTATTTTCATGCTATATCTAAGACCTAATACAACAATACAAATTTGATTCTGATTCCTTTCAGTTATTTTTACATCTTAAAACTTTAGATTGCTAACCCTTCTTTATGTTACGCTCTGACAATATTGAACTCTTTTATTCTCTATTTCAGTACTCTTATCACCAGGTTTTTAGAATCTTTCCCCTAATTTTCCTTGCTTAGCGTCCAATCCTCTGTGTACCATCTGCTACTTTTGCTCAACATGAGTNTTGCTTAATATTCTTATAATCTATACTCAAAGCAGCATTTAGTTTAGGATTATAAAAATGTTAAGTGTAGTTGTAGAATATTGTAAAATACTCAAAAGTTTTCAAATTTCAGACTGAATTTGGACATTTGGGATAGGTTACAAAGATAGATTGTAAACTGATAAACTTTAAACACTTTAGCATTTCTTGGTTTTGCCAGGTTGAAAGAGGCAATGGTTTTACATTACAAAATGTCATCAACATTATAGTAGTAACTGTTGAGTACCTATTGTATGCTAAGTTTGTTACAAATATTGGCTTATTTAATCTTCACAACAGCCAGGACAAGCAATCATTATCACCATTGTACAGATGAGGGAATTTAGGTGCCAAGAAACTAGATGAACTGTTTAAGTGATAGATAAATAATTCAGACTAGGATCTTTGTGATTAAAGCCTTTTTTCTTTTCTCCACACCACATTGTTCCTCTACTTTAAACAGACATAATTATTTATGTTTTCTGAACTAGGTTGCTCTATTTTCTCAGTAGAATTTAGAATTCAATTAGAATTTCCTAATTCTTGTTAGGTTCTAATTCTTTCCTGTGTGTAGTTCTCAAAATTAATGGAAAGTTACTTGCTGCTTCTCCCTTTTCATGTGTGGGATTTTTTTTCCCTTTAATTTGGTGTAGAATACTCTTATTTTTTTTTTATTTTTTTTTTAATGTTTTATTTATTTCTAGGAGAGAGTTAGAGACAGCATGAGCAAGGGGAGGGTCAGAGAGAGAGGGAATCACAGACTCTGAAACAGGCTCCAGGCTCTGAGCTGGCAGTCAGCACAGAGCCCGACGCGGGGCTCAAACCCACGAACTGCGAGATCACAACCTAAGCGAAAGTCGGACGCTTAACCGACTAAGCCACCCAGGCACCCCTGGTGTAGAATACTCTTAGAAATGATGCTAAAAATTGAGAAGTCTGAACAAGCAAGGAACCTGGTTTACTCTGACAATCCTTTACTGGTCCTCCACTCCTCAGATTTTTAGGGAGATGGTCATTTATCAGTGAGATACGATAGAGACTTCATTAAAAACTAAATGTTAATGATGGGCATAGGGAGTAAGTGAAATAATTTTAATATAACTTAAAAATAAATACACTATTGGATGCATGAAAGATGTGTTTATTTTAGTATATTAGAAAAAGTAACATTTTGGGACGCTGGGTGGCTCAGTCAGTTTAAGCGTCCGAGTCATGGTCTCATGGCTCGTGAGTTCAACCCCATGTCGGGCTCCGTGCTGACCGCTCAACAGTCTGGAGTCTGCTTCCAGTTCTGTGTCTCTCTCTCTCTCTGCCCCTCTGCTGCTCACTCTCTGTCTCTCTTTCACTCTCAAAAATAAATAAAGATTAAAAACAAAATGTTACGTTTCTTTTAATGAATCTTAGAATGAAGCCAGGTAAAAACACGTCTGTTTAGAGAAAAATACTAATATAGGTAGAACGTAGTAAAGATTGACTGTGGTTGCATGAATACTATAAATGATTTTAATCTATTCCAAGCCCTCATATAATGAATTAGATTCCGTTTCCTTTCCCTTGGGTTCTTTCCACTAATATCTAACCTTTTGGTGATAAGAGATTTGTTTTTTTTTAGTTTATTTATTTTGAGAGACAGAGAGAGAGAGAGAGAGAGAAAGTGAGCACGAGCAGGGGAGGCACAGAGGGAGAAGGGGAGAGAGAATCCCAGGCAGGCTCCCCACTGTCAGTGTGGAGCCCAACTCAGGACTCAAACTCGGGAACCACAAGATCATGACTTGAGATGAAACCAGAGGCTTAACGGACTGAGCCACCTAGGTGCCCCTGGAGACCAGAGATTTTGATGGTTGCTGTAAGAATAGTGAGGGACCCCTTGGTGGTTCAGTCAGTTGAGCATTTGACTTTGGCTTAGGTCATGATCTACGGTTTGTGAGTTTGAGTCCCCACATCAGGCTCTGCACTGATAGCATAGAGCCTGCTTAAAATTCTGTCTCCCTCACTCTCTGCCTCTCCCTGGCTTGCTCTCTATCAAAAAATAAAAATAAACTAAAAAAAAAAAAAAAAAAAGAATGGTGAAAAAGAGTCCTTTCAAAAGCTGCCTTTCTCTTTTCCCATCTCCTGCCTTTGTTCATATATTTTTCATCTGAACTCTCTTTTCCTCTGCTTTCTGCTTCTGGTCTACTACAAAAATTGTGCAAACCCACGTCTTCTCAAGACCAGGCTCATACTCATTTCCTCCAAGATGAATTGTCTGATCTTCTACCCCAACTTTGATTATTGCATCGATCCACATTGATCAGCACACATACTTTGTAGTGTGGCCCAAACTTGCAATGGCTTTGCATTTGTATTTGTATCTCTTCAACTATATTGTGAATTATATGAGGGCTAGGGATAGTGTTTTAATGTATTTTTGAAAATTATGTATTTTTATTTTATTATAGAAAATTTAAAACCCACCAAAACTCCATGACTTTCTGTTCATATCTGTTGGTATTTTACTTTTACATGTTCTTTATATTTAGGGATATCATTTCTTTGTGATATAGATTGCAGATATTTTTCCCAGCCAATATTTCTTCTAAAGTTTTTTTTTTTCATGTTTATTTATTTATTTAGAAGGAGAGAGAGAATCCCAGGCAGGTTCCATGATCAGCACAGAGCCCAACACAGGGCTTGATCTCACAACTGTGAGATTGTCACCTGAGCTGAAATCAAGAGTCAGATGCTTAACCATCTGAGTCATCCAGGCACTCCTCTTTTAAAAGTTTATTGAGGAATAATTGATGTAAAATAGACTGCACATACTTAAAGTGTACATTTTGATGAGTTTTGACATCTGTATATACCTCCTGAAACAGTTATCATAATCAAGATAATAAACATTTCCATTGCCTCCAAAAGTTTTCTTGTACCCTTTTGTAAACCATTCATCTAATTCCGTGCCTGGCCCCCAGGCAACCACTGATCTGCTTTCTGTCACTGTACATTAGTTTGCATTTCCTAGAATTTTATATGAATAGAATCATAGAGTATGTACTCTCTTTTATCTGACTTTTATTTAACAGTTATTTTTTACAATTCGTCCACCTAGTCAGTATCCTTTAAGTTCAAGTAACATTAAGATCTTCCTATTTTTCAGAGGCTAGCATTAGGGCAGTAGTTGAAAATGATAGAACGCAAGATGTTTGGACTTAATAGAGGCTTTTTGAAATTTTGACCTATTTGCCAGGATTTGAATGTTTTTAGTATTAGTCTGTAAACAGAGCTTCCTTTTCAGGGTGGATTCTGGAAAGGTGAAATCTCACTATCCCTCTGTTCCTGACTCCAGCCTGTATCTGCCTTGTTTGAGCCAAATGGCCCCTGGAGCCAAAATAGTTAGGCGCAAATGAGGCCTGGGCTCTGTGGGAGGTCTGTCAGGGAGGGATGGCACAGGACTTGCTTCTCAGGGCTGGTCAAGAGCCTTGGGGTGAAGATAACAATGGCAGACCCAGAAGGGAGCTTGGTTTGGTAGAGATCCATGGACTCCTGGAGGAGAGAAGAAAGGGACAGAACCAGGGACTGATATCTCTCTGTCTCTGAGGGTGGGAGATGTAAGGATACCTGAGAGCTGGGAGGCTTCCTCGTGGGCCTCCCCAAGTTGTCAGCTTGCCCGCTGGACTGTCCACCTACGGGCATAGAGCCTGCTTTGTCTGTCCATTCTCTTGAGACTGCTACCACTTACTTGTGGTCCTCCAACAATGAAACCGAAGCCCCTCTGAGATAATAAAGGAAAAGAATCCATGTAGGGAAGCCAGGCAACCAGAAAGAGAAAAATCACTTAGAATAAACAATGTGGTAGACTAGCTAAAGAGAAATGCTGGGGAAGACAGTAACTTGAATATGAAAATAATAGCATTTAAGGAAGTTTAAGTGAAGTACAAAAGACTTCATAGAGCAAAATATATGATTTTGCAGCTAAATACTAAAGATTCTCAGTCCATGTACAGATTTTTTTTTAATGTTTTATTTCTGAGAGAGAGAGAGAGCGAGCGAGCAGGGGAGGGTCAGAGAGAAGGAGACACAGAATCCGAAGCAGGCTTGAGAGAGAGAGAGAGAGAGAGAGAGAGAGAGACAGTGTGAGCAGGGGAGGGTCAAAGAGAGGGAGACACAGAATCCGAAGCAGGCTTCAGGTTCTGAGCTAGCCATCAGCACAGAGCCCGATGCGGGGCTCAAACCCATGAACCGTGAGATCATGACCTGAGCCAAAGTCAGATACTTAACCTGCTGAGCCACCCAGGTGCCCCCATGTACAGATTTTTTATATTCTGTCTCCACTAAAATGTAAGCATTGTAAGGGCAGGAACTTTTTCTCATGCATACATTGCTAATCTGTTGTAAACACCCAATGCCTAGAACACTGTCTTGCACGTAGTAAGCATATAGTACATAATTACTGAATAAAGGAATAAGTGAATGCGATCACTTATTGGCTTGGAAGATCAAGTGGAAGAAATATTTCATTGTACAGAGCCAAAAATATGAAGGATTGAAAAAAAAGTAAGACATTTGGAGGGTAGATTCAGAGCACCTAATGTGGTTTATATTGGTTACAGAAAAAAGAGTGAAAATGGAGGAGAAGGAATAATTAAACGAATAGAAAAAAATTTCCTGAGTTAAAGACTTCAACATGCGGAAAGTAGTTCTAGGGAATATGAGTGATAAAACACACATTGGGTTATCCTGATAATTTTTTTATTTCCATGGATTCATCTTAGAGGCTTCCAGATAAAAAGGATGGTATACCTATTGTCAGACTGGCATCATAATTCTAAGCTGGAAATTAGGAGACAGTGGAAGGGTATCCACAGATCACCAAGAAAAAGAGATTGTTAATCCCAAATCCATTTTCTCACTGAAGATATCCGCATTACAAGGGGTAATGAGTTACGTAGTATGAGAAAATTTAGAAAATATGTTACCAGTTTAACCCCTCTGAAAATATTTAAGAAAGGTTTTTAACCAAATAAACGAGCCCGAACAGAGATCACGGGGTGAAAGGAATAGAAATAGTAGAATGACAGACTCTCCTGGGAATGTGTTGTGTAAATGCTAACCAAAAGCGACATACTTCAGGGAACAATAATTATAATGTAGAAGTACTAAATGAGTCAAAGCAAAACCTCAAAATTGTTGGGGGGTGGTAAAGAGGCAAAAGCTTTCCACATTGAGAAGAGGAGAGGAACAAATGCTGATAGGCACATGTAGACATCATTAGTCATCAGGGAAATGCACATCAAAACCACAGTGAGATACCACTTCACATCCACGAGGATGGCTCTAATAAAAAGGTGGACAATAACAAGTGTTGACAAGGATGTGAAAAAATTGAAGTATCCATATACTTATGGTGGGAACATAAAATGGTGTAGCCACTTTGGAAAACAGATTGCCAGTTCCACAAAAAGAAATAGTTAGCATATGGCCCAGTGATTCTATTCCTGAATATATACCCAAAAGAAATGAGGATATGTGTCTGCCCAAAATCTTCTATGGGGATGTTCATAGCAGCATTATTCACAGTAGCCAAAAAGTAAGAGAGAAATAACCCAAATGTCCACTACTTGATGAATAGATAAATAAAATATGTTATATCCACATAATGGAATATTATTTGGCAATAAAAATCAGATGAAGTAGTGATACATCCCACAATATGGGTGAGCCTTGAAAACATTATGTGAAGTAGAAGAAGCCAGTCACAAAAGACCACATCGTATGATTCCATTTTTATGAGATGTCCAGAAAAGCCAAATTTAGGAAACAGAAAGTAGATTAGTGGTAGCTTCTGGCTAAGTAAAGTGGAGGAATGAGATGGAGATTACTCATGGGTATGGGGACTGAAATGTACAATAAGATTGTGATGATACTTGCACAACAGTGTGAATATGTTAACATTGAATTGAGCACTTAATGGGTGAATTTCATGGCATGTAAGTCATCTCAATAACTTTTTTTCTTTTTTTCTAACTTTTTTTTTTATTTCTTTCTGAGAGAGAGACAGCGTGAGCAGGGGAGGGTCAAAGAGAGAGGGAGACACAGAATCTGAAGCAGGCTCCAGGCTCTGAGCTAGCTGTCAGCACAGAGCCCGACACAGGACTCGAACCCACAAACCATGAGATTATGACCTGAGCTGAAGTCGGACACTTAACCAACTGAGCCATCCAGGCGCCCCTCTCAATAAACCTTTTTAAATAAAGGGATGAAATACCAATACATGTAGGACTTGCAAGAATTTCCAAGGCTTTATGCTGAATGAAAGAAGCCAATCTCAAATGATTATATACTATAAGATTACATTTATGTATTTTTTTAATTATGGAAGATCATGACACACTTGTTAATAATCAGAACATGTTTGTGTGCATGCTTTTATTCACATACACACTAAAAACAATGTTTCTTAAAATTTCAGTATACAGCATTTATAGCAGTTGTTTCTATTTTAAGTTTATGTTTGAAAATAGAAAATCTTAAATTTATCTTGCATTAAACAATTAACCTTTGACCATGACATGAAATCAGTAAAGTCTCTTAAAATATCAGAAATGTTTACTGTATCTTCTTAGTCCACATAACACAAATATTTAGCTCCTTGGTTCTTAGCTCTTATCTCCTTAGAATTTGAATGTTTGTGTCAATTTCCTACCCTCCTTGTGAAAGAAGTAATCTATATAGTTAGGCTTGGTCTTCCAATACCAACTTGTAAAATGAATTTACTAAAGTGAAATAATTTGGGTCATCCATAATGCCAAAGAAGGGTATAAGGTATCAAGAGTCTTCTTGAATGTTAGCAACAATCCCCAAATCCTAAGTAAGGATTATTTCTTGGTGAGATTTTTCTGTTTTATTAACCGTGTAAGTTCTGCCCTCTCTGTGGATTTGGCCCAGGAAACTGTCTTCCTGTGATACTGTGGGCTTTTACTAAATCTGCTTTCTGCTATTATGCCTGCTGTCTCCCAAGTTTTATCGGGTATTAAAATGACAACTCTTCTTCATAGATGAGTTCTTCAGCTTCTGGTGGATTTACTCTTATAAATCTATTTCCTCAAGGGTCTCTGTTAATCTAATGCTTACACTTAGCATATACATCAGAATTTGAAGGATATTCTTGATAAGCACCCATCATTGGTGGCAGATCTGCTTGTCTAATCTAATGGGTCCTACCACATCTTCTGTTTCTTAGAGCCCATTGCCCCCCAGTGCCATTAGTTTCACCTCTACCAACATCAGGCTGTCCCTGTCCCTGTCCCTGCATCACAGCGGACCCCTGCTGCAAGAGTTGGGCTTGAGTGGCCTCAAGTAAGGATAAGACTCAACTGGCCCTGGTTCTTGGTCTACTCCAGAGTCAGCTACTTGCCTGCTGGCTGCTGTGGTCTTGCCACCTCTCTTTAAACCAAGTCTGCTGGATCAGAGGGAAGATTGCTAAATGAATTCTCATACATTTTTGTCAGGGCTTGGGCATAGTGTTCTCTGCTCCCATTGACTCTCCATTTTTACTGCTTCCCGTCTTCCTTACCTTTCTTACCCTAGTGTCTGGGTTGCTTGGGAAAGACTGCATTACAGCATTGCAGCCATAATTCTTTCAATGATTTTTTTTTTCTCTGTTTCCCTCTGTGGCTGCGCCTTGTTCTGTTCACTATTATTTCCAGGACCTGATCTCAGTTCCTCTCTCTTTACATTGAGTTTTAGGAAAGTGTATCCTTTTATCTTCAACTCTGTTTTTTATGATGACTTTAAAGTTTTTATTTCTGTCATTAGCTTTTTATTGAAACTAGTCCTGAATTTCTATCTCTGGGTATTTTTCTTTGAAATCATTTCATCGTCAGTCAATTAACAAACATATATTGAGTATTTTATACCATGTACAAAGCTCTATGTTACAAAAAGCTGTAATTGTCACAGCAAGATCAAAACAAAGTTCTTGCCCTCAAATCCCTTAAGATGGGCTGATAGGACCCTGCCCCTGCCCATCCCCCATCCCTCAATCCTCAACCTTGCATTGACTCACTGGGCTTCCTCTCATTCTCTTTTCTTTAAAAACATTTTTTTTCCCACTGAGTTTTTACTCTCATTCTTAATCTTGGCAGCTTTGTTGCTGGGGTGGGGACACGGGGGTGGTTATCTCACAGCTATGAAAATTGGTGCCACCAAGTATTACCATTTCCAACTTCAAGTGTACTGTTAACACTATTCAGAAATTCTTCTAAGTAATCCTAGTTAGCCTCCTTTCTCTCAAGTTCCTCACAAAATTTAAAATGCTTGTTTAGCCCCCAATCCTCCATTCTCTTTTACTGAGCGTATGACTGAACTGTGTCACAGAGTAAACTGTACTTCCAAAATGCCTCTTGCCAGCATCCAAATTGATCCCTATTCTTTACTTTCCTCCTCCTTATTTAATGCTCATCTGTACACCTGTGCTCTAGAGCCTTTCTTGCCCCTTCTCTCCTGTGTTTTCTACTATATTTACTCTTTCGCCTCAATGTATTAAAACATTCAGTCTCCCTCCCTCTGCCTCTCCCTCTCTCTTTTCTTTCCTTCTCATTTCCCCTTACCAGTTGCAACTCATTTCGTCTCCCAAATATTTCTCAGATCTGTCCCCTTCTCCCAATCCTCCCTGATACTACATTAGGTCAAGATAGTTCATTGTCATTTCTTGTCTAGCCTCCTGAAGCCATCTGTATAGTAGCCACCAGAGGGATTTTTCTTAAATACAAATTTCATCCTTTTACTTCCCCATTTAAAACCATGTATTGTCTCCCAGTTGCCCACAAAGTAAAGTCTATTCTGCCTAACAGGTCATATATGTACCTTCATGATTTAGAGCCTTCTAACTTCAATTTTTTTTTTAATGTTTATTTACTTTTGAAGGAGAGTGACAGAGACAGATCATGAGTGAGGGAGGGGCAGAGAGAGAGGGAGACAGAATCCGAGCTGTGTCTGAGCTGGCAGCACAGAGCCCTAAGCGGGACTCAAACTCATAGACTCCAAGATCATGACCTGAGCCAAAGTCGGACACTTAACCA
The DNA here is from genome assembly GCF_008692635.1 of Crocuta crocuta. Taxonomy (NCBI): domain Eukaryota; kingdom Metazoa; phylum Chordata; class Mammalia; order Carnivora; family Hyaenidae; genus Crocuta; species Crocuta crocuta. The sequence continues at coordinate 481,898 of NW_027531308.1, forward strand.
ACTGAGCCACCTAGGTACCCCTAGAACATTCCAGCAGCCTCCTTAAGACTGAGTTCAAACTTCACTTCTTCCTTACTGGCTTCTCCATTACATTCTTCAGAGAGCGTAATGTATTGTACACACTCCCATATCTATTTGTGCCTCTGCTATATAGTATTTTAATCATTGTTAAATAATTATCTTACACATATATGCTATAAATCCCTAAGGGTAGCTACTGTGTTCTGTTCTTTGTGTATTCCCCAGTGTCTGTTATATAGTCTTGACATTTACAGGTGCTTAGTAAATATTATTTGAATTAATAGGTTGATTAATGAAAAGATCATACACAACAGTATATCCCCAACAGTTAGAAGAGAGTTAAACCTGATAGAAAATTAAACCTCAGGATAGACCTAAGCCTAGAAGCACTTGAGTTGGCTCTTTGAAAGATGTAGAGGTCAGGTAAGTAGGAAAGAAAGAAAAGGAAATCTTCAGCGGAAGATTGATTTAATCAGGGATGTGTTTTTCCCGAATCAAGGCTCACAAAGCATTCCAGAGTGTGGAGCAGAGGGTTCATGACTAAGAACAGCAAATGATAAAGTTAGAGAGAAGTAAGATAGTGTTAGATTATAAAAGGACCTGAAAGGTATGGTGAGGTATTTGGAGCTCACCCTGTAAGCCAAGGGATCCAAACAAGTAAATCAGTGTCTCTGTATTGGTATTTAAACCAGTAGTTTCTGCCACCGCCACCCTCACTCCTGGGCTGAGAATTCACAGTAGGAAGGAGGCAGAATCTCCAAAGGTGGCCCTTTCCTTTCCCTGGGGGGACTGGAACCAGTGCCGTACATGTTCTGTCTGGATATAAATGAGTGAGAATGCTCATTTCTTCACAGAATGGTTGGAGACTCCTGGCACAGTCATTAGGAGACCTTTGAAAGTGTTTTGGTTTGAAAGCAATGAAGCAACCTGATAAAGGCAGAATTTTAGGATTATCAGTATGAAGGAAAATGCAGGATTGTTTGAAGATGGGAGAATTGGTGGCAGAGGGAATAATTGATAACTGCAAAAAGCTATTTCAATAGTCTGGACTAGAAAGGATGAGAATTTAAATGATGGCAGTGCAGTGGAAAAGATTGGCAGAGAAGCCACAATTGACTGGATTTTTGGTGAATGAGGGAAGGGGAAGAATCAAAAGTTGGAAACACATATGCTGACCAGTTCTTCTTACCCACTTTTTTTTTTTTTCAATGACAACAACCTCTTCCTTTCCTATCAATGTATGTGAACGTTATATATTCAGTACAATATATTTGTATGTATGATATTATAAACTATTCTGTGTCATTATATGTTAGTTATGTTACGCCCCTAATATTATGTGAAGGTATATTATTAGGTTAATAGTTCCTATTGTATCTCTAGAACTTCTCCATTAGCTATGTTCTACCTGCTAATCCCTCTGTCTAGAATGTTTCTCCTTCTCCATTTCTCTCACCCTTTTGCTTTTTGATAAACCATCCATTCTTCATGATGTAGCTCAATTATTTCCTTGACACCATCCCTGACTGCTTTATTTTATTTTCTTTCTTTTTTGATTCCCACAGTATTTGTACCCATTAACAATTATCTTTATCGTTTCATAATTGTTTGTGTAACTCCTCTCCAAACTTCTTGAGAAGAAAGGGTCATCACTCTTTTGATATCTGTAGTGTCTAGCATAGTACCTGATATATGGTAGGCGAATTTCAGAGTATTGGTTGAATTAATAATAACAGCTATTCATTATATTGCTGTCCTTTTTAAAAATTTTTTCAATGTTTTCTTTTTTATTTACTTTTGAGAGAGAGAGTGCGCGCGTGCACACAAGTCAGGGGTGGGGGCAGAGAGGGGGAGACACAGAATCCAAAGCAGGCTCTAGACTCTCCGCTGTCAGCACAGAGCCCATCATGGGGCTCGAACCTGTGAACCATGAGATCACGACCTGAGCTGAAGTCAGACACTTTGCTAACTGAGCCACCCAGGTGCCTCTTGTTATTGCTATCCTAGAGACCATGTTAGAGATAGTTTTTAGCACATGGATACATTACAGTGGTCTGATAACAATTATGCCTGCCTGTCTCTAATAATTTAACATTCATTTCATTTTGCATATTGCATTTGTTTCCTTGCCTTAAACACTGCTTTCATTTTGAGACTTCTATGTGGAGAATTTCCGTTGTTTTCCATCTGCTTTAGACTCCCAAGACGCTAATATGACCCAACCCAAAGCAGACCATCCCAGACATGTGCCATGTTTATTCTCCTCCTGTGATTTTGAGTTCTCCATGATTGTTTTTTTTAAGTTTGTTTATTTATTTTGAGAGAGAGACAGCGTGAGTTGGGGGGGGGGTGCAGAGA